>NW_027186546.1:7310877-7332189 GCF_028583685.1 Petaurus breviceps papuanus | reverse complement strand
AAAAAAAAAAAAAGGTAAACATCATGTCAATAGCAATAGGCTTTTCTTTCCCTCTTCTGTACCTATATTTATACTTTTAATCTCGTTCACTTGTCTTGTTGCTATTGTTAGCTTATCAAATGATATAGTAGTTGTGAAAAGGGGAACTTTGGTTTACACTAAATAAATAATGCTGATTTTTACTTTTAGGTAAATAGCTTTTATTATATTAAAAAATATATGGCCTGCGGGCGGAGTCAAGATGGTGGGGTAGAAACAGGACTTCCATGGGGCTCTGGCTTCCACCTCCTTCAATTCATATAACAGGTAACTATGAAAGAACTTTGGAGCTACAGAAACCACAAAATGACACAGAGAAGCTAACCTCCTGCTGAGGACAGGCCAGTGCAGCACTCTCGGAGACGAGCTCAACCCCCCACCCCCAGCCAGAGGTTTTAGCCTCAGGGCGGGCCTGACCAGCCACCTGCTGGGGGAAATTCAGATCACCAGCAGCTGTGGCGGTTTTCAGAATTATCAGCACATAGAGGGTAAGGACAAAGTGAGAGGTCAGTGCAGTGTGAACTTTGGGATCTGGTAGTTTAGGAGGGAGGTCTAGCCTTTATCCCCTGGAGGGAGAAGCCACTGAGGAACCGCGGCCATGGAGCCACTGCCACCTGGCAGCTTCAGCTCCTGGACTGCAGATTATAGGGGGACCAAGTGAACAGTCTGAGGGGTAATTGCTCTTGCTTTAACCTGCTTGGATCTGAATTGCGCTCTAGGGTAGAGGTCCTGGGATGTGCAACCAGCTTGCCAGAGCATGTGGAGGCTTCAGAGAGGGCACCTAATTAATACCTTTGGCAGCTGAAAAAACCCGAGCTTTTGGGAGGAAGCTCCCCTGTCTGGTAGCAGAGTCCTACTGTGGCAAAAAGCTCAAAAGTCAAGTAATTGAGTGGCAATATAAGCAAATGAAGGAAACAAAGCAAGCAGAGCAACCCAACTTTACACTCCTGTTTTGGGGACAAAAAGGATCAAAGCATGGAACAGGAGGAAGACAGAAGAAATAAGAACTCCTGCACCAAAAGCTTACAAAAAAAAATAAACTGGCTATAGGCCATAGAGGACTTTAAGAAGGATTTTGAAAACCAAATAAGAGAAGTGAAGGAAAAATTGGGAAGAGAAATGAGAATGATGCGAGACAATTATGAAACGAGAGTCAACAACCTGACTGAAGAAAACAACACCTTAAAAAACAGACTAACTCAAATGGCAAAAAAATCTCAAAAAGGCAATGAGGAGAAGAATGCCTTAAAAAGCTGATTTTGCCAGATGGAAAAAGAATCTCAAAAGCTCACTGAAGAGAATCATTCCTTCAGAATTAGATTGGAGCAAATGGAAGTTAGTGACTTTATGAGAAATCAAGATACTATTAAACAGATCCAAACAAATGAAAAAATAGAAGGCAATGTGAAATATCTCATTGGGAAAAACCACTGACCTGGAAAATAGATCCAGGAGAGATAATTTAAAAATTATGGGACTACCTGAAAGCCATGATCAAAAAAAGAACCTAGAAATAATCCTTCAAGAAATCCTCAAGGAAAATTGCCCTCATGTTTTAGAACCAGAGGGCAAAATAGAGGTTGAAAGAATCCAACAATCACCTTCTGAAAAAGATCTCCAAAAAATAACTCCCAGTAATATTAGAGCCAGGTTCTGGAATTCCCAGATCAATGAGAAAATATTACAAGCAGCCAGGAAGAAACAATTTGAGTATTGTGGAAACACAATCAGGATAACACAGGATCTGGCAGCTTCTACACTGAGGGGTCAAAGGGCTTGGAATATGATATTCTGGAGGTCAAAGGAGCTGGGATTAAGACCAAGAATCACCTACCCAGAAAAACTGAGTATCATGTTTCAGGGGAAAATATAGTCATTCAGTAGAATAAAGGACTTTCAAGCATTCTTGATGAAAAAACCAAAGCTGAATGGAAAACTTGACATTCAGTTACAAGAAGCAAGAGAAGCATGAGAAGGTAAACAGGGAAAAAAAATCATAAGGAACTTATCAAAGTTGAACTATTTACATCCTTACGTGGAAAAACAATAATTATAACTGATGAAACTTTTCTCGGTTTGAGATTAGTTGAAGGGAATAGACATGTGTATATATGTGTGTGTGTGTATGTATATATAGGAGGGTAAATGGGCATATGAATACATATGTGAATGTGTGTATATAGGTGTACAGTTATACATAGATAGAGGGCACAGGACCAATTTAATAGAAAGGGATGATACTTAAAAGGTGAATTTAAGAGGTGAGAGAGGAATATAATGAGAGGAGATGGGGAGAGACATAATGGGGTTAACTATCTCATATAGAAGAAGCAAGGGAAAATGGTTACAATGGAGGGGAAGAACAGCAATGCAAAAAGGCAAATTTATTCTCATTGAATTTGGCTTATGGAGGGAATGACATACATATTAAATAGGGTAGCTCACCCTACAGAAGAGTAGGGGGGAAGGGGAATAAGATATACAGGCACTGGGGCACAGAGATCCACCATGCCCTACTGGAAAGTCAGAGGGGGTATGGGAGAAGATATGGGAGAGAGCAAATAGGAGGAGGGAATATCCAGTGGGATCACTATTTTGAGGTGGTGGGTAGGGGAGAAACAGGGAGAAAATTTGTAATTCAAAATCTTGCGGCAATGAATGATGTAAACTAGAAGTTAATAAAGCATTTGATTAAATTTTAAAAAAGAAAAAATATATGGCCTGTCTGTGTATGTATGTTTTGTAGTATTTTGTCATAAATTAGTGATAAAAATTTGTCAAAGATAGCTAGATAGTACAGTAGAGTGCTGGACTTAGAATCAATGTGACTGAGTTCAAATCTGATGTTAAACACCATTTGTGTCACCATGAAAAAGTCACTTAATCTCTCTCTGCTTCACTTTCCTCATCTGTAAAAAAGGGAAATAATAAAAGCAATTGTCTCCCATGGTTATTGTGAGGGGAAAATGAGGTATTTTCAAGAATTTTGTGAACTTTAAAGTATTATATAAATGCTACTTCTTATTATATAATAATATGGTTGTATTTTTTATGATTAATTGTATTGTTTTCCTAATTTTGAACCATCCTTGCATCCCTGTTATAAATCTAAAATAATGTCTAATATTAATGATAATTAGTGACACTGTTAGTGATATTGTCCTATATTTTTCTTTCCTTGCTTTATTATCTGGATTAAGTCTGAAATGTATTTTTCCTCTCAAAATAAGTTTAATAAAAAAAATTGCTCCATTTTTTTGAGAATAAGTTGATTTCATGATTCTCTAATGAGTATTTGTAAATTACAAATGATTGTAAGCATTAAGACATTTGATATAATTCACCTGAATCAGGATGTTTTATTTTACTACAGGCAGTTCTTCTGTAGCTAATTCAGTTTCATTTTCTGAGATAGAATTAATATCTCTATTTCATATTCCATTAATTTGGATATCATATATTTTTGGAGCTAATCCTCCATTCTTCTTAATTTTTCATTTTTATGATATACATTTTAGATTATTTTATTATTTTACTGATTCTCCCTTTGTTGTGATTTTTAGCTAGCATATTTTTTATTTTGTTAATTTTATTTTCTTCCTTCTTTTTGATCAGGTTTTCTAAGTGTTCTCAATTTTGTTAGTGTTTCCAAAGGGCTGATATTAGATTTTATCAACTCTATAGATGTTTACAATTTTATTTCTGTTTTCTCTAATTTTCAAGATTTGTTCTTCTGGGCTTATTTTGTTCATTTCTTGCTTTTCTCAATTTTTCCATTTTGTTCATGTATATTTCCAGAGATATTTCCAATGAGAGCTACTTTAGTTATATAAGAACAATTTTGGTTAAGTTGTCTCATGATTATTATCTGTCACATATGTTTTCATTGTTTCTATGATTTGTTCCTTGACTGAATTATTCAGAAAATATTAAGCCCCTTGTTATATCTCCTTTTCCTTATTTAACTTGCTATTTTGTTGCATTTTGATGTTTAAAGGAAGTATTTAGCACTTCTGGTGAAGGCGGTTAAGTGTTACCTTGAATGGAGTGCAGGGTCTCTTCCTGAGTTCAAATCTGGTCTCAGATACTTACTAGCTGTGTCACCCTGGGCAAGTCACTTACCCCTGTTTGTCTCAGTTTCTTCATCTATAAAATGAACTGGAGAAGGAAATGGCAAATCACCCTGGTATCATTACACTCCTAACAGGGTCACAAAGAGTTGAATACATCTGAAAAACATCTAAACAAGCATTTCTGCTTTTTTACATTTATATATGATTGTTCTTCATACTCATACTTGTTCTCATTCAGAACACACCACAATTTTTCTGCTTTAAAATATCTTCTATTAAGTTCGTTAATAAATTCAGAATGTTACTTTTCATAAATATGCCTGTTAGATTGCTACAGCTCCCATAGGAGAAACATTAAAGTTTCCTACAATTGATACTTTACTATCTATACCTCTTCCAGTCCCTAAATTCTACAACATGCCAGGGGGCACCAATGTTCCATTAATTGATACCACTAAGTATCTGTAGTCACAGGGAGTCATTATACCACAAGATCCTTGCAACTTTCATGAATAATAATCCCCAACCTGGCAATGAGGAGAAAATGGCAGCAATTGTTAAAATATTTTTAACCCTCTGATAATGAATAAATTAGGACAGGCTTATTCTTCAGGTCCAGTCTTGGGAGTAGTTAGACTAGGTTGCCTCATACATGGTTATGATTTCAGGGATGCCTGCATGGTTTCTAGCCTCTTTCCCCAAATTCCGATTCCTGAAATTCCACAATTAGATCTGTTTCTTTTTTTTTTTTTTTTTGCTTCAGTCAAAATTTGTCCTCTATTAAAAATAAAATCTCTCCTGGGAATCGCAACAGGACAAGTCCTATTGATCATTTACATATATATCAATGGGAATTAATTTTTTAAGGATTTTCCTGTGAACAAGGGCAATGGAGGAAGTGTGTAATGAGATTGAGTTGAGTAATGGGAGAAAGGGGAAGCACAGCTACAAGACTAGGGGAAGGAAATGAATGGGTGAATGAAAAAATGTACGTTTTAAGAGCTTACTGCATGCCAGAGGTGAGTGAAAGGGGAGAGGGAGGGAAGGAAGGAAGGAGAGAGGGAGAGAGTGCCCAGAAGACTGGGGAAAAAATTTCACCCATTTCAGTTTTTCCAAAGGTACATTTTATTAAAGTGTTGTGAATATCTGCAAAACTTGAAAATCAGATGTTTCCAAGATATTGAGGGTACAGTCAGAGAGAGAGAGAGAGAGAGAGAGAGAGAATATTAAACTATTGTTATCCCTAAGAAAGTAATCTAACAACAAAGTCTAGATTTCCCCAAATGGAGACGAGCAAGGATTAAGTTGAGATTGTACCAATTAGCAGCAGATGGCAGAACATCCTTTTCACTTCATCCAGGGAAGTGATTCTCCACAGTTACTGTTTCTCATCACTGTGAATGGTTTTTCATTCAGAGACTGGATAATTTGGCTTTTAAAAAAGAAGTAGAAAATTTCCTCCTTCCTAATGTAAATGTAAAGAAAAAGATTTGTCATTGGTAAGATGGTTCCACTAGCCAGAAGAAATCTGAAGACAAAAACAAATATGCATTCTTGGGCTCCACCGATTTCCAAAAGGACCAAGAGTCAAGAGTGTGTGTGTGTGTGTGTGTCTGTCTGTCTCTCTGTGTCTGTGTCAGTGTGTGTGTGAGAGAGGCAGAGAGAGAAAGAGAGAAAACGCCAGTGATAGAAAGTCAGAAACAGAGATGGGGGGGAAAGGAACAGGGAGGGAGATAAGTTCACACTAATTTCAGCATTTGACATTCCTGGCAGATAATGATGGCAAATGTAAAGTAATAATGAGTAAACAAATTTGATTTTTATTTCATACATTATTTGCATCACTAAAATATTTGAAAATGTTTCAGTATATACATTTTTAAAGGGGAAAGCAAGATACAAGTGATAAATCATAATAAGAATTGTCAGTTTCTCATAGAGAAGAGAAATGACATTTTTCTGTAATACATACAACATCTGCTTATCATTCTAAAATATCCAGCTTTTTTTCCACTGGAAAAAATAATTACAACCACAGGTCATCTTTTTACAAGGTACATATATGAGATTTAAAAGGAAAAAGAATGAAAAAATATACTTAAAAACTTATGCTCTGTGCTCATTCAACATTTTATCCAAAGACCTTAAAATTACAAAATGAATGATTCAGTTCAACAGGAACTTATTAAACAATCACTATGTATATACAAAGATAAAAATGAAATAGTCTTGCCCTCAAGGAGCTTAAATTCTACTTCTGCTATAAAACATGTAGACAGATAAGTGAATAAAGGAAATACAAGGTGATCTGAAGAAGGACAGGGCAATCGAGACCCGCCCAATAATACTTTTTCATGTCCCCAATCAAACTGAATTTCTATATGTCTAGGCAACCCATGTGGACATTACATAAGCAAGCATACATCTTGCATCAATAATCACTCTCTTTGACTCATACATCCCTCCCCCATAGGTGGTGTGCACATGTCATGTTTTTTCAGGTTAGACAGCTGTTGCAGATTTTCTACTGAAAATGGCTTTGTTATTTACCTGTTTCCCTACCTCCTGTGTCTCTGGTGTTTTGACCAACAGGCTTATTTTGCGTCCAGCTTATCTGAGCCTCTGCATCAACAGGAGAGCTGAACATCTCCAGAGATGTGGCATATGTGTATCTGTGAAAAAGAAAGGTCTGTTTAAGTTTCAGTAAGAGAATTTCAGATTTTGTGTGATTTATTATTCTCTCAAGATTTAATTAGTATGATCACGTACTTGAGAAAAGAAGCATGCTTTTGATTTGGTTTTGCTTAATGGGTGAGTGCATGTGTATATGAAATTGAAAGAATGTTTCTTTTGTTTTCTGAGTATGTGTGTGTGGTTAAATCTGGAGAAATATTTTATTTATCTGTGTCAGTTTATACATGATGAATTCAATTAGAGTCTTATCTGAGCAAAATTTTTTTTTTATCTTGGCCTGATCAACTGGATAAAAATCATTTTTTTCTATCATTGCCTCCCTGTGCTGTCTTCCCCTGCTCACTTTAATGAAGCTTGTAAACATCATTTAATTTAGCTGAAGACAATTTTAAAAGGAGCAAAAGTTTTCAGGAAAGGCATGATAAGCCTCCTAAATATATGAGTTTTAAAGCTTAGTTGGAGTGTACAAAACTCCAATCTCCTGTTTTTATTCTAAATATAGCCACTTAGAGTGAAAGCAATAGAAAACAGACAATTTCAGAAAGATTTCTTCCCTTATTCATTTGAAATATTATTGCTGTGAAATATAAGCAAAGAGGCAAGAATTGTTGGATATGAAAATACCTGTTTCATGAAAAGAAAATAGCCCTAAGCAAATTAAATAGTTGGATTTAGTTTTTTTTAAACATGTACAATATTTAGTGGCTTTTCACATATAAGATTCCATAGCAAATTTTGTTACATGATGTTCAATTGAATAAGGGGGAAAAAGATTGAAAATATTAACTGATTCTTTATGAGGACTTTGTTTCTGACACTTGATTATCAAAGAGGTAAAAATTACAGACCAAAGGAATTTTCCTACTTATTTCCTATGTTTTAGACACATGTATTTATTATGTCTTCCTAAAATTAGAAAAGTTTATTTTCTTCAAGTAGAACTATGGAATATTTTAATTGTTTAAAAAAATTTACAACAGAAATACCTTCTGATTATTTTGCTATGCTAAGGAGAAGTAAACTTCCTTCTCTCTTCCCCTCTTACTGCTGAAGAAATGATTTGTATTTTTCCTTTGAGATAATTTCTTCCGTGTAGGGGGGTGTGAAATATATATATATAGCTTCCAGACAAAAATGTTATGGTGTGTTGTATCTTAAAGATGTATACAGTGAGGTGTTTCTAATGTATTTGAAGATGTTGTATTTGGAAGGTTTTTTTCTTACAAGAATGTAAAAGAACATATATGCCTTTTAAAGATTTTGAATACTATGAAAAAAAATACTAAAGCAATAATTTTGAAATTGGAAAGTGTTCAACATTAATGTAAATCAATCTTGGCCTGTGGTAATAGTTGAAAAATTAAAATCTCATACCAAACAATGGAATGAGAGAATTTAGATTTTAGAACTTTGGCATTGTGTAAAAAATAAAAAAACAGGGCGGCCAGGTAGCACAGCAAGTAAGAGCACCGGCTCCAGTGTTGAGAAGACCTGGAGATCGAATACCGGGCTCGGACACTTAGCACCCACCCAGAAACATCTGGCCGTGTAACCTTGAGCAAGTTACTTAACCCCAATTGCTTAGGGGTGGTCAGGTGGCTCAGCGAGCAAGAGCGCCGGCTCCAGTGTTGGGACGACCTGGAGATCGAATCCCGGGCTCAGACACTCAGCACCACACCCAGAAATAACTGGCTGTGTAACCTTGAGCAAGTTACTTAACCCCGATTGCTTAAAAAAAGAAAAAAAAAAGACTTGATTTTAGAATCAAACTATAAAAAATGGACAGCTCACCTAGCTTTGAAAAGATAATAGTTTTCAGCTTTGAGAATTTAATCTCATCAAATAGTGTCTTTGTCATATGCCTCCAGCTCTAAGACATTATAGCAAAACCTGTTAATAGGATTTCCTTTTCTTCTTATTACCTAAAAGGCTGTTTCATTCATTAAAACCTATGAGTTTAAAATTGATCAACAGAGAATCTTCAGGGTCCTAGGAACTTGCAATTGATCAAATTCTGCTAGAACTTTCACTATTGTAATTTTCAAAACAATTGTTTTTGTGGGTGGAATACTGCTCAGTTGAAAAAAATGCTCACGACAAAATTCTTGAACCTCTAAAGTGTGTTGTATTTGATAGCTACATAGATTTTGTGTATTTGTAAACAATGCCCCTCAATATAAAGAAGCTAGTCACTGGTCATTTAGAGTATAATTTTTAAAGTGTACCGTGAACTTGGATTTAGAATATTAAGGATATGATTCATTATGAAGAGAGGCTACTTGTGCTGTATGTGTATGTGTATATGTACATATACACACATATATATATACATTTATGCACATATGTGTATACTTGTTGAGAGAGAGAGATACACACATATACATGGGAAGGCAGATAGTTTTGTCCTCTAGAAATGTGAAACCTGTCGTTTTAGCCTCTTCAGACAATTGTGTTTCTATCGCTACTTTTCCTATTTGTTGAAGAGCTGTGTCCATTTCTTTTCTCTGCCTTGCTTGTCTCCCCTTTCCCTAGTCCCCACTAAGAGCAATTGTGATAGACCTGGTTTTCAGAAATGTCTGAGACAAAATCCTAGGTACATAACCACTGCAACATATCTAGTTCCTTTGTTATTTGGAGTCTGATATTTACATACTAAATTATGGTGTGAAAAATATATTGAACTCAAATTAAGGATGTTAATAGCCTGTGAACTAAATCATTGACTGAGTGATATCCTAATACAGAAATAAATCTGCAAAACAAATCATTCTATGAAAATAAGCATACTCTATGAAATAAAACCAAAAAGCATTCAATTCATATAGTAAACTTACTGGAAACTACAACAGTAGATTGTGGAGCTTTTAAAAATTGATTTGCTTAATAACCTATCTCTAACTTTAGATAGATATCTAAGGAGATTTTCCAGATTACCTGGAAATCTGCTGGAAAAGACCCCACCAGGTCTTCTGGCCACCTACACTGCATTTGAACCTCAAGGCTTTCAATCTGAGTTCCACAAAGCATACTTGAAAAGATGGTAGAAGTTGATGCTGAAATAAAAGATCAGATCATCAATTGGGGAAGTTAAATTGCAGAATATTAATATAATGGAATATTTCTATAAGAGAGGATAAATTTGATAAATACCAAGAAACATGGAAAGACTTTTGAGTTGATGTAAAGTGAACAGAATCAACTTCCATTTCCTCCAGAAGATTACACCTTATATGTCCCATTTCTCTAGTTTCCAACCTCTCCTTATGATCCTTTGTCTAGTGCCTTCCAACATACCCAGAGCTCCCCAAACTTTACTAGACATGACCATCCTCTCAAACTATCACCTTTTATCTTTTGTTTCTTGCCTAAACTCCTTTCAACACTCATTGCTTCTACTGCCTTTCTTTTCATTCATTCCACAGCCCTTTGTAGTCTGCTTCCTAGCTTTATTTATACTCTATATAGCCTGCTTTGTATACATTTGTTTACATGTTGTCTCCCCAATTAGATTGTAAGCTCCTTGAAGGTAGGGGCTGTCTTTTGCCTCTTTTTGTATCCCCAGTGCTTAGCACATTTCTAGGCACATAGTAACTACTTAATCAATGTTTATTGATTGATTGTTTGATTAACAGATTTATGATCTGGTGTGAATTGGAATTCCTACCAGCCAATGTGTCCTGGAGCTAGCAGGTACCTCTGACATCCACTAGTCATACCTCCTTCCTCATTTGGAGCAGGCTTACTGCATCTAATGACTGTCCTTAGCAGAGACAATCCTACCATCCCCATGTCACACTCACTTCTCTGTGACTGAGAATTTCAATCTGCAACAGTTCTTTCCTACAGCCTATATCTCATTATATCCTGTCACACATTTTCTTTCTTTTTTCTTTAACTGTGCCAAAGCTCTGCCAGAGTAAGAGGATACTGCAGAATGATAAACTCACACTTAAAAAACACATTGGGAAATGGAATCATTAATGAATAAATACCACTGGGAAAACTGGACAGCCATATGTAAGGAAGTATAAGAGCATAAAGGAGGCATACTTCATACCTTAAAACGCAATAAATTCTAACTGGATCAATGACCTTTCTCTCTAGCTATATAATATGTGTGTATGTTAAAAACAGGAAGAAAATGCAATATTATAGTTGTCTCATCTAGGGAGAAGGACATTTTATCAAACAAATAGAGAAAATACTGAATATAAAATAGGTGTATTTGATTATACAAAGATAAAGGATTTTTCATAACAAAAATATCATTAAAATTTCAAAAACAGATTAGGGAAACATACCACAATGAATATAAAGGTCTGACATCCAAAAATCTATAAGGAATTGAAGCTTTGATGAGACTAATAATGCATACTCTCCCAATCTGAAGGAATAAATACAAATTGAGAATACATGAAAGGATGTACATTTCCTTCAAGAATCAGAGACATTCAATCCAAGACAATCTTAAATCTAGAGAAACTGTTATAATCGAACCTGCTTCTGCTCCCCAGTGTATCACAAGTCAAATGTTATAAGACCAATAGTGAGAATGAAAAATGATGAAGCCAGGAAAAGGAAGGATTGTGCTGCATGGTTTTCCCTGAGTTCCTCTACCCCTAGAATTCTACCTCTATCTGTTGCAAATGAAGGAAGGAAGAAAACAAGCATTTATTAAGCACCTACTATGTACCAGGTACCAGTGCTAAGCACTTTACAGATTTTATCTTATTTGGGGCTCACAACAACTCTGGGGGGTAAATACTATTATTGTCCCCATTTTACAGTTGAGGAAACTGAGGCAGATGGAGGTTAAATGAATTGCCCAGAGTCCCACTGCTAGGAAGTATATGAGGCTAAATTTGAACTCGGATCTTCCTGACTCCAGGGCCGGTCATTGTGCCATCTAGCTGCCTCTGAACTCTCAGTACCCAGGGAACTTCAGTGTTACCATCTAAAGATGAAGATGGATTCAGTTATAACATTCTTTTTGGTCTTTATCC
Source organism: Petaurus breviceps papuanus (assembly GCF_028583685.1). Classification (NCBI taxonomy): domain Eukaryota; kingdom Metazoa; phylum Chordata; class Mammalia; order Diprotodontia; family Petauridae; genus Petaurus; species Petaurus breviceps. The sequence continues at coordinate 7,320,380 of NW_027186546.1, read as the reverse complement.
ACCTCTCCAGTTTATTACCTTGAACTGACTTAAAATGCAGCAAGCACTGACATTGCACCAGGAATTAATATTGTTCACCTAGCCACTATCGGCTTAGGGGTTATTTCTCAATCTGAGCACTGATGAATCTGTTATGTGTCTTACAGAGCAATTTTACGTCCCTCCATACCTCCCTGCAAATGATCACATAGCCAAGGCTAGTGTACACACACACACACACACACACACACACACACAGACACACACACACAATGATAAAAATTTGTATACATTAAAGAGGATGAATTAGAACATAATTAAGGCAAGACAGAACAGGAACTGGTCAGCACAATGAAAATACGGCAACCAGACATTCATCTGACTGCAAGGAACTGGACAGACTTCCTGCTTAGTTGAGAGACAGAGAGGAGGGAGAGAGAGAGAGTTGATCTCTACTTTCCCCAGGGCAGCAAGGGTAGGGCAGGAAAGGACTAAGATCTATGAGAAGTTATCTCAACTGGTAAACTTTATAGTACTGGTAAAGTCTACAGTACTGCTTCCATATTACTCATGGTGTCTCCATGGTCTTCAGTCCCCACAATCCCTCTGGACACAGGCGCTGGAGAATTAACAAGTCATTCCCCATATTATGTTGTTGTCTTTTCCTCAAGATGGAAAATGCATTCACTCCTATACAACTCTAGGCTCTAATCCTAGCCACAGACTCACTCAGATCTTCAGAAATGGTTTTTCCCCATACATCTATTGCTGGGAATTCTGGGAATCTGTGCATCCTTAGGCAGGTGCTATAATGACTTACACATATCTCCTCAGTACTTCAATGGATCTATCACATCACTAATATGGATGTTGCTTCACTGGTGCACATTGCAAAGCATCTGTCCCTTCTTGTCCCATAAAACTCTTTTCCAAGAGCTTCTATCATTATTGCACAGAAAATATGCATAGGATTCTGGGAGCTTTTCTCTAGACTTTTTATATCCCATGAGTTTTCAGGCTTGGCATCTCCTATCTTTTAACAGCCCACCTTCCTTTCAGATCATATATTTCCTAAGTGATATTCCTTATGCCATCTTTTTTTTCCTATTCATCATTTGAAATTTGCTAGACCCTAATAATTCCCATTATTGGACTCTCAATTGACAATTTTAATTCCTCAAGTATGTCATTCTAAGATTCACAACTAAAGAACATTATTGAGAGTACATTTGTGTTGAAAAGAAGACTGTAGACACACTACATAAATATCCTCAATACTATCAAGGTTACTCTGGCTAGTATTAGTGGTAACTGGATAATGCAGTTGAGACAGCACTGAGCCTGGAGTCAGAAAGACCAGAGTTCAAATCCAGCCTCAGACAATTAGCTGTGGGATGGAGATTGAGGTTCCCTCAAGAAACCTAAACTTCTGCACAGGCAACATTAATGCATTTAGGATAAGAAGGGAAACAGTCATGGGGGAAAAGAATTTGTGCCAAATTTCTCTGATAAGGGTTTGGACCTGGAGTCAGGAACAAATACACACATAGCTACATACATACATACATATACATACATATGGTATGCTAGTATATATATATGTATACCCCTATATATGTGTGTGTAAATCTATATGTATATATAGATATACATTCTAGTAGCTATTCCCCCAAAAGATAAGTAATCAAAGGATATAAACAAAGAATTTTCCAAAAAAAAAAATGCAGTGTTAACAGCTACATTTAAGGATTTTCCAAATCACTAATAACAAAAGAAATACATATCAAAACAATTCTGAGTTTTCACTTCTAACCTTGAAAACTGAAAAAGATGACCAAAAATAGCAATAATCAAGGTTGGAACAGTTGTGGAATGATAGGCACACTAATATATTGTTGGTGGGGCTGTGAATTGGGAGGGAAGAGGAAAGGGAAGGGAATCAGCACTTACATAGTACCCAGGCCTATGTGATACCTATTGACAGTTACAACAATGGAGCATTGATCCATAGAGTGGTCAGTTGTCATACCCTTTCTAGAAGTAATGAGAGTGTTGATTTTATTACTCTGCTCAGAGCAAGCAGTGGAAATAAGAAGCAAGGGGAAGGGAGAATGAGTATAGTGGCAAGGAAGGTAGCAATATGCCAAGATGGGAAGCTATAGAAGATAGATATAGCAGGGAAAATAAGTTTATATTCAGTCATTATTCACCATAAAATGCAGCTCAGACCCAGAGAGACAGTTTCAAAATTTATAGGATTAAACCCTCTCCTCCCACAAGGACTGGAGATAGGATTTTTGTAGGTCCAGGACAGAAGATGTTATTCCAGGGTTTGATGGGGTGGGATGGAGAAGCAAAGCAGTGGAAGTAGCAGTGAGTACTTGCCACTTCAAGACAGATGGCCAGAGAACTAAATGAGAAATATAAAAAGCCTGTGTATGGTAAGATACACAGCACCAGAACTATATTCTGGTGGAAATGTGGAAAGTGCTTCTGAGATTCCTTAGGGCACGTGCACAATTTGGTAGAATCTTCATAATTAGATGAAGGCCATGGGAATTAGATAGTATCGTCTGTATAAATCAAGTGCTTCAAATCACTGGTTCCCTCTCAAATTCTAGATAATATTGAATTTACTCCTATAAGCTATGATATATATCTTGGATAGACATTGTAAGTAGACCCATTTGTGTTAAAATCCTAAAATTGGAATAGAAGAATTTTTCCTTAACATGATAAAAAAAACTTTTTCCAGGTTTCTAAGAATGCTTTATAGATAGTAGAGGACCATTAGAAGCTTTCTTAATAAGAAAAGTTCTAAAATAAGGCTATATGGATAGAAAGGAGTGTGCTACTTAAAGAAACAACTAAATAGGGGTGGCCAGGTGGCTCAGCGAGTAAGAGCACCGGTTCCAGTGTTGGGATGACCTGGAGATCGAATCCCGGGCTCAGACACTCAGCACCACACCCAGAAATAACTGGCCGTGTAACCTTGAGCAAGTTACTTAACCCCAATTGCTTAAAAAAAAAAAAAAGAAACAACTAAATGTATTAAGGAGTTTGAGCTAACCTATGATATATTCTGGACCCATATAAAGACAATTATTTTTTAAAGTATCTTCAGAAACAGAGAATTTTTAAATTGGCATATGAATTTTATGTGTATGGTATTATTAAGCTAATAAATAAGGATAATAAAACTGTTGAAATTAATCTATAGGTTTCATGTAATATCAGTAGGATATTTAATAGAAGATCAAAAGTTCAAAAATGCCAAGGGAAATAATGGAGAGAATAGAAGAAAAATGGAAGAATTATAATGAGAGATAAAATTATACTATAAAGCAGTTAAGCATTTTAAAAGTATCTAGTGCTGAATAAAAATAGAAAAATAGATAAGTGGAAACAATTTCAAAATCATTATGTTGAATGAATTGCTTTATAAAGATAGTGACTATAATTTCAATGAGAATTTTGCAAAGAGATTTTCATGTATTATTTCACTCAAATCTCACAACAATGTCAAATCTAAGAGTTTTTTTGTCTCCATGAAGAAACTTACAGAGGTTAGATGATCACACCATTAATGAGGGTCAGAGGTAGGATTTGAATCTAGGACCTCTCAATTCCAAGTCCAGAGCTCCATCCATGACATCATATTGCCTCACAGCAGATATATTTAATAAATACAAAAACACAAAGCACTGGAAAAGGAATTCTGGAATATTGGAGAGCAATTTGGTTAAAAATAATGATGATGATGGTGATAAGCCACGCTAACCTGGTTCTTTCCCTTCTAGATGCAAGTGTTTGCCCCACTAACATTACCTTCTACCTACTCTGTTTGTATCTTTTATGTACTAATTTAATTACATATTGCCTCCCTAATTCGAATATAAGCTACCTGTGGTCAGGGACTATTCTTATTTTTGTTTGTATAATTGAAGCTTAGTATAGCATCAGGAACATAGTGTTTTTAAAAGGCTTGTTGATGGATGACTCCACATAAATACCACAGTTTCCTTGTTTTGAGGGTCCTCCCTTAGCTCATCCAGGCTAGAAAATCAGTGGGACCTGATCCCAATACTAATTGGTACAGAAGCTTTAATCTGCTCTGATTTTAAAATTTGAACCTAACTAGGCATCCCTGGTGGCCCTCCACTCCCAAAGATTCACCATATTAGTGGTAGATTTCTTAGGGACACCTGATTGACTTTAGCCCTACAATAGCTCAGAAATTCTAAATTCAAGTGATCCATCCACTAGCCTCAGTCTCCCCCAGTAGTGAATATTAGAAGCTTTACACTATGACACCCAATCTAATTTAATTTAAAATCAATTCAATTGAGTGAAAATGAATCAATTGCCTAAATGTTAAACATCTTTTTTAATAATTAAAGGATGGTGCAATATGGAGAGTTGAAAAACTCTTAGTTGTCTACAATTTAAAAGAAATTATAGAGAACAAAAGAAATTAAATTACACAAAAATAACAAGGGTTTTTCCAACAATAACAAAAAAATGTATCCATAATATGAAGGAAAGAATCAGATTGAGGGAAAAAATCTTTGTAATACATATCTCTGGCAAAATAAATAAGGAATTGATATAAATTTACAAAAGAGAGTCATTTTCCATTTATACATGATAAATGGATATGAAGAATTCATTCTGTAAAGGAGGAAGTTAAATTATCAGCAACCACATAAAAATTCTCTAATAATCCAAGAAACGTGGGGAAAAAAGAGCTCTAATATGCCACTTATACTGATTAAATTAGCAAAGGTGAAAAATTATTAAATTGATGCAACAATAGTTAAAAAACATCAGAAACGCTATTACACTGCTAGTGAATCTGGGATCACTCTTAAGAAAACAAAGACTGGGGGTGGCTAGGTGGAGCAGTGAATAGAGCATCAGCCCTGGAGTCAGGAAGACCTGAGTTCAAATCTGGCCTCAGACACTTAACACTAGCCGTGTGACCTTGGGCAAGTCACTTAACCCCAATTGCCCTGCCTTCCAAATTCAAAAACGAAAAAAAAAAGAAATTGATGAATAAATTATACAACAAAAATTCAGAAATGTTTTTTTTCCCTTTGACCCAATGATATACTACTAGGAGTATACTCTAGGAACTTAATGACTTCAGGATGGAAAGACCTATTAATATAAAAATATTTCTAGCTACTCTATTTAAAATAACAAAAATCTGGAAGCTAACAATGTGTCCAGTGTTTGGAGACTGCACACACAAATCATGGCATGAATATGATGGAATGTTATTACATCATTACAACAAACTATAGACGATACAAAGACTGCAGAATGAAGATCAACGTTCACACCAAATAGTTTTAGAAATAAAGACTACAACAATGACAAAGAGATAGCAACTGGACCTGGGATTTCATTGGCAGAAGGGAAACTTCTGCCATGTCAGGTCTGTCCCTTCTCAGTAACTTAGAGTCTCAAAGAGTTAAGGAGAGCACTGAGAAGTTGAATGACCTCACCCAGACAGTTGGGATCTGAGACAGTACTTGACCCTGGTCTTTCTGACTGAGACCAGTTCACTATGCACCCATTAGCCTCTTCTGAAGTCATATTGCCTCCCCAATTAGAATACTTGAAGACAAGGACTGTTTTCACTTTTCCATTGTATACCAAGCATTTGGCACAGTTTGGTGGAAAATTTGTTGGCAACAAAATAAGATTTATATAGAGAAAATAATTTTAGAAAGTAGTCATAGAAACAAGATGATTTTGGTTTGTACATTTTAAAATGTTCTACAAATAAAAGTTTACAATTCTAAATTGTCATTTGCAATGACTTGGTTTGCTTCATCTTCTCTCTCTTTATCTCTCTACCTTTTTTTCCATATGTGTTGCCTCCCACATGAGAATATGTGCTACATGAGAGCAGGGACATTCTTGCTTTACTTTTTGCATGCCCAGTACTTAGTATGGTGCTTGCCACAAGAGGGTTCAAGGAGGACTAATGATTCTGGTGTGAGGGCTTACTGAGCCCTTTTCGGGGCTGCTCATATACGTTTGGCATCTACCTAGCATTCAACTCTCATCTGTTGTTCCAAGAAACTGTGGCATGTACAGTGGCCACAAATTCAGTAAACTGAGACTGAAGGTAACTGACAAACCCATTGGTGAGTTAGGGAGGTGTCTACCTTAAGCATGTAAAGACTTCCCCTAACAGAACGGGCAAATGAGAACAATTAGTTTCAATGGCCATGAAGCTGGCTGAGGTAGCTACTTCAGTAGTTCTTACAGCTTGGTCAGACATCAAAGAGGCCACGGTCATCCATTGCACTCCATGCTAATACCAATCATCTTGCCTTTTTCCTCATCACTGGACTTCAATGGCCCTGGCAGAGAGAGTGAGGCTGATGACTTTGTGCAACTCTGCCTCACTTAAATCTAATTCACTCAAGAGTCAAGACATTACCCTGTGATGTCATTGGTCCTTATCAAAAAGGAAGGACAAGCTACAACGAGGACTTTACAAATACTTCCTTCACTCATTTATTCTTTTGTTCTTAAAAGTTCTATTTCTTAAAAAGGAAAGAACATCATGAACTATAAAGCTCTATATAAATGTGTGTTATTATGAAGATCATCATTAATTACATTTCTTCTCTATTTAATCTAGGCACCTTTCAGTATCCCCAACTATAATTGATTGCTGCTAAGTAAAAGCTAAAATAAAATTTGTTGGTGAATTATGACCCCTTTTAAATTCATGTACCATAATAACAGTCAATTTATTTGAGTAGTCACTTTAAAAGCCATTGTATTGAGCCAGGCATAAGCACCTTTTACAACCCTGAAGTCTACACACTACATACACAATCCATTATTTCTTAATTAAACAACAAGGTTCCCTAGAAATGTCCCAGTTAGACAGCTTTACTAAGCATTCTGCTGTCATTTGCTGGATTAATGTGACTAATTAAGCAACCTGCAGCAGTGAGTCAAGACCTCAATAGAGCAGCTGAAGTGAGGTTTACCGATCTCTGGGTGTACCTTTTTTTAAATCCATGTGAATTCATCCTCTGTTGATAGATTGGATTACATTAAATGTCAGTGTCTCTCTTTTTCTGTGGCTCTTTATTTACACTTTCAAAAAGGAACTTGAATGGATGATTTATCTGCTCTTGAAAATTAATTCTCTGCCTGGAATGAGGAAGAATGCTTGTTTAAATATTTGGAATAGAGAGGTGTATAGTTTGGGATAAGAAAGATATCTTTTATTTTCAAATAACAAGCATTTTTTTTCTTCCTCCTCTGTCCACCCCTATTGGAAAAAGAAAAAAAATTAAACTCTCATAACAAATGTGAATAGTCAAGCCAAACAAATTCCCATATTGGTCATATCCAAAAATGTATCTCTCTTTCTGCATGGTCTATCACCTCTCTTTCAAGAGATAAGTATCATGCTTTATTAAAGGACCCCTAGAGTCATGGTTAATCATTTCACTAATCTGAGTTATTGTCTTTCAAAGCTTTTTTTAACAGCATTTTTGTTATAGTAAATTGTCTCTAATTCCGAAAAAAAAATTGAGGGGTGAAGGAGAAGAGAGAACAAGAGAGGAGTCATAACAGGATTTGTTAAAAATGGACAGAAGAGAAAAGGAGGAAGGCCAAAAGGAAACACATGCAAGGCAACTTCATAAGACACATGTTGTTTAAAAGGAAAAACAAGTTGTATAAAATAGAAATTTACAGTTACATGTGCAATTCATGGACAATTTTCTTTTTTTGTTCTACTTTGTATAAAACACTTGACCAGTGTGCTACAATAGAGGACCTGGTCAAACAGGTACTATCATGAAGTCACTAATTGACTGGATCCTGGCAGACATTGAAAGGAGGTGGAAGCACCAAACTCATCTCACTATTTTCCTGACCATCAAGGCTGTCCAACCAATAAAAGTCAAGACATTTGAGAGTTCCATTTTAAATTTAGTCAATTTTAACAGCAAGGCTGTATGATTTTATAATGATTGAAATTTAGATTATTGGATGAAGTTAATTCTCTGATTTGCTTCTGATCATTTATATATCACTCTTAATATGCGTCACCCTTATTATTAGTTATCTTTTTGCATACATAGGACCTTTGTATCTGAAAGAAGCAAAGGTACAAAAAGTCCTGGTACCTTATTTCCAGAAAAATGCAACTGAGAGAATACCAACCATGGTTTACCCATCTAACTATTTTCACATATGTAAAACACTCATAAGGATATTCTATGCATGCATTGAGTATGTCCCTGATAGGGGCATTTATTAGGAGAGAACCCACACCTGAACAACTTTGAAATCAATTGTAAGACATGGGAGAATCTGGCACAAGACGAGCCAGCATGGCATGCCCTCGTCAAAGAAGCTGTGCTTTATGAGGAAAGCAGAATTACAGTAGCTCAAAAAAGACGTGAGATGTGCAAATTTATAGACATCTCTCCTACAAATGTTCGTGTGGCCTATTTATGGCCAACCTATGGTACAGCATTCCGATCTTTTTGGTCTAATCAGCCAAAGTCAAACACACTTTACCTTGACTCCAGCAAAGGGATATCCTTTTGGTCTTCTTTGGGAATGAAAGACAACAATCAACCAAGGAGAGAACAGGCAGGGTTTTAAAAGCAGTCTTCTGGATTAGATCACTTCTTGACCAATATCCATTTGATTGAAAGATATAGATACATGATTGCACTCTGCTGACTTTGTACTGATTAAAAAATAAGCATTTGATTCCTTAAAGCAAAACTTTGCCTTAAAACTCTCCTCTAGTAAAGTATTTCCTATGCCTTTGTCAAAATTATAAAGGATTCCATATCAATCTATTTATCATTGCATATATTATGATTATCAGAACTTAGCTCAAAAGACTTAAGCTTTAAAGGGCCAAGATGTTCCATTGAATCCAGGGCCATCTCCAATTGTCCTGACCTCTATATCTGACCACAGGATCCAGATAGCTCCAGAGAAGAAAGTGAGGCTGGTGACTTTGCACAGCCCTCCCTCTCTGAAATCTAATTCATTTGTAAGTCATGGCATCATCTTCCTGATTTCATGGTCCTCTTCAAAAATGAAGGACAAATCACAACCACAACAACATAAAACGCATATACAATACATCTATATGGATATGTAAAAAAGAACCAATTTCTAATCATAAATATATTCTTAATTAGTTGAGGCACAAAACATGGAAAAAATAGTTACACCAAAAGCATAAAGAGAAGCTCTATCCCAGATTCCAAGTTGAGAAGGATTCCATAAAGATGGTGACGTCCTCCAGATAAGAGATAGCCCCAAAACACTGTAGAGTGTCTGGGACAAGATCCATAATCACTCAAATGAATTTTGCACCAACTATCCACAGAGGAAAAAACCAAGTAGTTGAATAATGCCTATGGTCTAGTCAATAGACTACTGTATGTATTAGGCAATCTATACAGCTTATGTTTCTCTCTCTCTCTCTCTCTCTCTCTCTCTCTCTCTCTCTC
>NW_027186546.1:7286507-7310777 GCF_028583685.1 Petaurus breviceps papuanus | reverse complement strand
CTCTCTCTCTCTCTCTCTCTCTCTCTCTCTCTCTCTCTCTCTCCCCTTTCTCCTTCTCCCTCTCCTCCTCTCCCCTGCTCCCTCCCTCTCCCTGTGTGTGTCTGTCTGTCTTAGGCTGATGTTGCTTGTCTCTCAGAAAATGGAGTTGGTCTAGAATTAAATGAGAGGAGACTGGATTGCCTTTAGGAAATTTCAAAGCTCTTTTAAAAATTCCAATATTTTCCCCTAAATGAAGGTTCATATTTTTAATGTCAATATTTTAGTGGTATTGCTTAATGGCCATGAATCATATAAATCCAATGAATTGAATCCAATGAGTTAAAAATGATTATCACCCAAAGACCAATGGAGAGATGCATGAAAGGTATAAGTAGGCTACAACTTATTACAAAGGAAGGTTGGGAAGCATTTATTAAGCACCTACTTTGTGTCAAACACTGTGCTAAACCTTTTGCAAATATCTCATTTGAACCTCACAGTAACCCAGGGAGGTAGGTATTATTATTACCCCTATTTTACAGATGAGAAAACTGAAGCCAACAGAGGTTAAGTGACTTGCCCAGGGTCACACAGCTATCCTCAGCTTCCTCATTTGTAAAATTGGGATAATAATAGCATCTACCTCCCAGACTTGTTGTGAGGATCAAATGAGATAATAATTGTAAAGCACTTAGCACAGTGCCTGACACATAATAAGTGCTATATAAATATTAACTATTATTAATCTTCCTTTTTTTGCTATGAGGAATAGGTGAAAATTAATTATTCCAGGAAATGTTAAATTGTCTCTCCTACCCAACAAGGACACATAAACCCATCTTTAATTATTTTTTGGAGGGGAGAAGGCAAGGCAATTGGGGTTGAGTGACTTGCCCAAGGTCACACAGCTAGTATGTCACGTGTCTGAGAACTTATTTGAACTCAGGTCCTCCTGACTCCAGGGCCAGGGCTCTATTCACTGCACCACCCAGCTGTTCCTCTTTTTTTTATAAACTCATCTTTAGAAAACAGAGTCCAACCCTTCAATAGGGGGTCCCACCTGGTCATGTTAAATCTCTTCTATTACTTGTACATCCAGCCATTGACTAGATTAGGCTATTTCATGTGCATCCTGGTAACTAATTTGGGATGAAAATAAGCCCTTGTAATGCCCTGGAAACAAACCAGAATCACCATCAAAGCTTAGGGCAGTGGAATGTTCCTTCCACAAAGAAAAGGTTTTTTTGAGTTTACAGGAATCTGACCTGCAGCCACAAGGAATAAACTGGCTCAAGTACTAAGGAGCAGAAAAGGGGTGAATAAGTTATAAAGAATCATTTTCCTTGGTTCTGGTGGCAGAAAATGGTGGGAACAACCTGTTCTCCCATTGACTTTACCTGACCCTTCCTTAAAACAATGGAAAAAGAACAAGCCCACACCCAAATTTCCTATTTGTCTAGACACTGCTGACTCAAGGCCAAGTTCCTGTGCCTCACACAGAAAAGTACCCCAGACTGAGAGACCAAAGAATAAAGTCACCTGGAAAGAAACCCAAACAACCTTGCCTGTAATCCGATTTGAAACCATGAATTCAAGGCATACCTAGTTATTCCCCCACTCTGGAAAATATTCCTTTGAAACTAAAGGGCTGATCTCTTAGGAAAAGTGATCTCTTTTTATCCAATGAAGTATAAATGGAACAGCTTTTTGTGGTATATTAAGACAAAGGGAAAGAAGCAAGTTGTGGTTGAAAAGGCATTGGATTTGTCTTCTGAAGCCCTGAGTTATAATCTAATTAGTTAACCTTTCTGAAGATCAATTTCTTCATCTTTAAAATGACAATGATATTACCTGCATTGCCTACCTCATAGGATTGTTATAAGAATACTTTAAGATAATCAAACCAAGTAGTAATTAAACATTTACTATGTACCAGGAACATGCTAGGTTCTAGGGATACAAATATAAAGAATAAAACAATCTGTTCCCTTATTCTAATGGGGGAGAGAAGAGGTACATATAAAAATAAATATAAGGTAACAAATACAAATATATGCAAAGTCGTTATATACAAGGTATTATGGGAAGGAGGGTACTAGCATGTAGGGGATCAGGAACCATTCCATGACAATGATGTTGCCTCAGCTGCATTTTAAAGGATGAGATGGATTCTCTGAGTTGGAAATAAGGAAGGAGGGCATCCCAGGTAAAAATGGTCAGAGTAAAGTGTTTCTAAATTTTCAAGCACTATATAAATATGAGCTGTTACTATTAACATAAGAATGAAGCTAATACTTAATATTTGTTTTTAATTGAATTATGTAGGAAGCCTCATATATAGTTGAACTGATCGATTAAAAGGTCAAGACTATTAAAAGATGAAAATGATGCCAGAAAAGGTGATGGAAAAGGAAACAGATGATGATGGAGGGACAGATGGTCACTGTGAGGAGGTAAAATGGGTTAAGGAAGAGTGAGGCAGAGGGAGTGATGGAAAGAGAATAGGTTATGCTAAGAAAGGGGAATTTCAGAGTTCAAGGTTGCAGAGGTGGCATTACAAGGATGAAATTTCAGGTTTGACCACCACTGTTGGTAGTTAAGTGAAGATGGTCATTGGAGCTGTGAAAGTTGATAAACTGAGGGGCCAGGGAATTTAAGGGGTCATCAACATATATGTTGAATTCCCTAAGAATCAAGGCAGGAAGACGGGTGGTATGGTTGTTGCTCAGTTGTTTCAGTCCTGTCTGACTCTTTGTAACTCCATTTAGGGTTTTCTCAGCAAAAATACTGTAGTAGGGGCAGATCCAAGATGGCAGCATAGAAGCGGGAAAACTCCTTGCACTCACATGACAACCACCTCAAATACCTATAAAATATGACTCTAAACAAACTTTAGAGCTACAGAATCCACAAAGTGACAGAGAGAAACAAATCTCCTGCTGAAGGCAGCCCAGCAGATGGACAGGAAGGGTCCACTGCAGCATACTGGGAGCAGAGCCCAGTCCCACATGAGCCTGTGGTTTTAGCCTCAGGATGCCCCAACTAGCCACAGCTGGAGGGACTTTGGGAGAGTGGACCACAAGCAGCTGTGGCAGTTTCCAGAATTATCCAACCATAAATGCCAAAGACAAAGTGAGAAGTCAGTGGATTTGAGGAACAGGGGGTCCAGGATTGCGGTATGGCCTCTGCCCCCCAGAGCTAGAAGTGGCTGAGGTCGGCAGCTACTGCCATGTGGCTGCTTCAGAACTCCTGGCCTGAAGATTGTAGGGGGACCAAGCAACCATTTTGAGGGGTAATCAATCTTGCTTTAACCTGCTTGGATCTGAATTGCTATCTAGGGTGGAGGTCCTGGGGTATGTGACCAGATGCCAGAGCCTGTGGAGGCTTCAAAGAAGGCAGCAAATTAATAGCTCCAGCAGCTGTGAAAATCCCAGCAATTTGGGACAAAGCTCTCCTCTCTGGTAGCAGAGTTCTACTGTGGCAAAAAGCTCAAAAGTCAAGTAATTGAGTGGTAACATGAGCAAGCAAAGGAAGCAAGCAGAGCAATCCAACTTTAGATTCCTTTTTTGGGGAAAAAAAGGATCAAATCATGGAACAGGAGGAAGACAGTAAAGTCAGAACTCTGCGCCAAAAGCTTCAAAGAAAAATATGAATTGGTTACAGGCCATAGAGAAGCTTAAGAATGATTTTGAAAACCAAATAAGAGAAGTGAAGGAAAAACTGGGAAGAGAAATGAGAATGATGCAAGAAAATCATGAAAAGAGAGTCAACAACCTAACTGAAGAAAATAACACCTTAAAAAATAGACTAACTCAAATGGCAAAAGAGACTCAAAAAGGCAATGAGAACTCCCACTTCTGTGATCTCTTTGGGATATAACCCTAGGAGTGGTATTGCTGGATCAAAGGGTATGAAAGTATTTATAGCCCTTTGGGCATAATTCCAGATTGCTCTCCAGAAAGGTTGGATCAGTTCACAACTCCACCAACAATGCATTAGTGTTCCAATCTGCCCACATCCTCTCCAGCATTTATCATTTTCCTGTTTTGTCATCTTAGCCAATCTGACTGGTGAGATGTGGTACCTCAGAGTTGTTTTGATTTGCATTTCTCTAATCAATAGTGAATTAGAGCATTTCTTCATGTGCTTATAGATATCTTTAATTTCTTTCTCTGAAAACTGCCTGTTCATATCCTTTGACCATTTATCAATTGGGGAATGACTTGTATTCTTATAAATTTGACTCAGTTCTCTGTATATTTTAGAGATGAGTCCTTTGTCAGAGACATAGGTTGTAAAGATTCTTTCCCAATTTCCCACCTCCCTCTTAATTTTGGATACATTGGCTTTGTTTGTACAGAAGCTTTTCAATTTCATATAGTCAAAATTATCCATTTTACATTTTATAATGTTCTCTAATTCTTGTTTAGTCATAAAGTCTTTCCCTCTCCACAAGTCTGATAGGTAAACTATTCCTTGTTTTAGGAGACTGCTTACAGTATCAACCTTTATACCTAGGTCATGCACCCATTTAGACTTGATTTTGGTATATGGTGTTAGATAATGGTCTATGCCCAGTTTCTGCCATACTATATTACAGTTTTCCCAGCAGTTTTTGTCAAATAGTGAGTTCTTATCCCAAAAACCAGGGTCTGGGGGTTTATCAAATAATATATTACAATAGTCGTTGATTTCTGAATCTCATGTGCCTAATCTATTCCATTGATCCACTCCTCTATTCCTCAGCCAGTACCAAGTAGTTTTGATGACTGCCACTTTATAATACGGATTGAAATCTGGTATAGCTAGTCTACCTTCCCTAGCATTTCTTTTCATTAATTCCCTTGATATTCTGGACCGTTTATTCTTCCAAATGAATTTTGTTACTATTTTTTCTAGCTCTATAAAGTAGTTTTTTGGTAAATTAATTGGTATGGCACTAAACATATAATTTAATTTAGGTAAAATTGTCATTTTTTTTCTATTAGCTCGACCCAGCCACGAGCAATTGATGTTTTTCCAATTTGTTAGAACTTTCAAGCATTCTTGATGAAAAAAAAAGAGTTGAATAGAAAATTTGACATTCAAATACAAGAAGCAAGAGAACCATGGTAAACAGGGAAAAGAAATCATAAGGAACTTCTCAAATTTGATCTACTTACATTCCTACATAGAAAAATGATAATTGTAACTTATGAAACTTTTCTCAGTATGAGAATAATTGAAGGGAATATAAATGTGTATATATATATATATATATGTATACATACATATATCAGTCTATATAGGAGGGTATAGGGGCATATGAATATATATGTGAGTGTGTGTATATATGTGTACAGGTATGCATAGACAGAGGGTACAGGACCAATTGAATAGGAAGGGATGATACTTAAAAGGTGAAATTGAGAGGTGAGAGAGGAATATAGTGGGAGGAGATGGGGAGAGACAGAATGGGGTAAATTATCTCATATAGAAGAGTCAAGGGAAAACCTTATAATGGAGGGGAAGAACAGGAAGGTAAAAGGGAATAGGTCAACCTTACTCTCATTGAATTTGGCTTGGGGAGGGAATGACATACACATTAAATAGGGTATCTCGCCCTATGGGAGAGTAGGGGGGAAGGGGCTAAGAAGGGGAATGATGGAGGGGAGGGCAGTGTGGGGGGAGGGTAGTTAGAAGCACACACTTCTGAGAAGGTACAGGGTCAAGGTAGAGAATAGAACAGGTGGGGGTGGGATAGGATGGAGGGAAATATAGTCAGCCTTTTACAATATATCCACTATGGAAATATTTTGCATAGCTACACATGTACAACCTATATCAAATTGCTTATCTTCCCTATAAGGGTGGATGAAGAGGGACTAAGGAAAAAAATCTGGAATTCAAAGTTTTAAAGTCAAATGTTTAAATATATATATATATATATTATTAGTTTTTTTTTTTTTACATTCAACTGGGAAATAAGATATACAGTCACTGGGGTATAGAGAAACATCTTGTCCTACTGGAAAGTCGGAGGGGGAATGGGAGAAGATATAGGAGAGAGCAGATTGGGGGAGAGGGTATACAGTGGGATCGCTGTTTTGGGATGGTGGGTAAGGGAAAGATGGGGAGAAAATTTGTAACTCAATATCTTGTGAAAATGAATGATGTAAACTAATATAAACATAAAATTTAGTTTAAAAAAATAAAATAAAATGTTTTACTGAAAAAAAAAATACTGTAGTGTTTGTCATTTCCTTCTTCAGGTCATTTTACAGATAAGGAAAATGAGTCAAACAGAATTAAGTGATTTGTTCAGGGTCACTTTAAGGTCAGACTTGAACTCAGGTCTTCCTGACTCTAGGCCTAGCCTTCTATCCACTGTACCACCTAGCTGCTCCTAGTACAGGTATAAAGAAAAACACTAAGCCAGGTACTAACTTTACTGAGAAAGGCTGGAGGAAGACTGGAGGCAAACAGTATAGCCTCAAAGCTCTGAACTGAGACATATAAATGTAGCTCCAGCGCAATATTTACAGTGTCCACAATCATGATAAAGACCATGACTATAAGTATCGCATGATGTTCGATCACAAAATATGTCAGACTCTTCAGATAGAGGATAAAGTCGAAGGATTCATTTAGACACCAGAAAACCAAATCCCAAAACCAGTAAGCTGAAGTACCAAAGATATTTAGGAGCCATAACAATGCTGAGAGCCACAGCATCCTTCAGCCTTCCCACAAACTAATACTAGATCAATATTTACTCACAAAACTCTCTATTTCCTTGCCTAAGCTCCTCTGGCTCCAACTGTCAGACTCCCTCTCTACCAGATGCTCTGTGGACTCTGCTTCTCCTCAACAAACTCCTTCTGCCACAGGCTCCATGTGACCACATTCCACCTATCAGGGGGCAGAGTTTATCTTCACAGCAGGGAAGCTTCAAACTTCCCCCTAGGTCTATTAAGGGGCGGGGAAGATCTTCAAATTCCCAATCCCATTACAATGAATCAATTTAAAGAAGTGAGAGCAGCATAGGGAGAGTATAGAAGTGACACTGGAGAACAAGGAACAGGCTAGTTCCTGCTTGAAAGATGAGTGACTGAGAGTCTGATTCTGTGTGCATGTGAACGGTCCGGAGATGGGTTTAGTCCAGCATTAGAGAAGTTACAATATTACAGATGGTGGCCAGGGATGAAGCGTCATCTGGATAGTCGGGATTCTGTGAACAACAGAAGGTGAGAAGAGTGTGATATGAAGAGGAATAGACCAAAGCAAAGTTAATTATAAATGAAAATAAACTTAGAGGCATCAGAAGGCACAATGGGAGAGCAGAGAAGGCTACGTACTGTGGAGGGTGGAAGCACATTGGCAGGAGAGTTAGCAGAGGAAAATGATTGGGGTTTTTTCTCCTCAGCAGACCATCACTCTGAATGAAACCCCAACCCCGCAAAGGGTGGGGCATAAAGTCATCGAATGGGGAAAACATCAGTGGTTTGGGGCCTCCACCCAACAGGGTCTTGAGGTGACTAAGCACGGCATCCAGGATACAAACATGTCAGCTCTGGAACTATAGGCAGCAGGCAGAAACGACAGGCAGCTATTTCTTAAAATCTGAATCAGAGAAAAAATTGTGTTCAGATGCTGAGGTCCCTCTATGTAGCTTCAGCCCAGAATGGTGGGGTGATGGTCAAGACTACCCAACTTTAACTGCCTCCACACTTTCCATGATACCTGGTCTCTATGGTGCTATACTCCCTTTGTTATCAGATTTGTGGTGTTAATGCTCAGAATTGTGGAGTTGTAAGTGCTAAACTTATTCAGCCTGAGGAATGTATATGAATTTATATTTTTATATGTATGTTCAGTTGTTTCAGTCATGTTCAGCTCTTCACGACCCCCATTTGGGGTTTTCTTGGTGAAGATACTAGAGGAGTTTCCAGTTTCCTTCTCCAGCTCATTTTGCAGATAAGGAAACTGAAGCATAGAAAGTTAAGTGACTTGCCCAGTATCACACAGCTAATAAGTGTCCGAGGCCAGTTTTGAACTCAGATCTTTGAACTCTAGGCCTGACACTTTATCCACTGCTGCCCCTTCCTTACTTCCAGAAATGAACAAAAACTCCAAATTCTCCCTATAGGAGGCATAACATTCTCACCTGGCTTCAGAATTTTGCAACTCTTTAACAAAATCAACTATGATAAATTTGATATTGGATTACCTGCCTACGGTCATACTAGCATCAGACTCAAGGGAGGCATCTACATTGGCTTATTTCTTTCATCTCTGACGTTAGCTAAGAAAGTCTCCCCCTCTTTTTCCAATGGTAACATCATAAACAGCTGGAAATAGATGGCCTCATAAAATTTGGCATCATAGAAGGACCCTCCATATGCCCTTTGTGGTCAAACTTTGAGTAGATCGGAAACATTCCTGCTCTAAACACTTCCCCTAAACCACTTCCTATGCTGATGGATTCTAAGATATAGATCTGGAAATGGAAATGATAGATTGCACCTTGCTCCTAGTCACCAAACTGGACCTCTGAAAGGAGAGGAAGAATATTTAGCATACACTGCAGGTGATTTTTTTTTCCTGTGCAGGGGGTGAAGGCTGGAAATCTTTATTTGGAGCTTCCATATCCCCCCAATCTGGGAAGTTGCCATGCTGGATAGAGATTTGTAGGCAGGCAGCATCCCACAAACACCCGCTGAGGAGGAGCCTTTAACAAATCTCCTTTGGACACATAAGTCATGTGCGTGGATTTCTTTTTGCCCTCCTTAGTATGGACATTTTGGTTTCCATATAGGCAATCACTTGAAGAAGCATTTGCCACTAAAGAAAGGAATCAAAAAGTGTAGGAGAAACTGATCAAGTCTCTTCCTCATTTTTAAATACCTCAAACTCAAGGACCCCTCATTCAAATTGCTGCAGTGAATTTCCCTAATGTAGGGGGAGTCAACACATGAGGAGATATACTTAGACATATAGAAATCACCCAATTACTGCTCACTGAGTCCTCCTGATGTACTGGCCCTCTAGGACCTGAGGTTTGGCATCATGGATGTCCCTGCTCAGGATGTCTGATAAATGGGAGTGCCCTTCAATGCAAGCCCTCTGCTATTCTGAGGCTTGAGATCTCTGCTGAATGGTGAGTTTCCTCAAGGACAGGGCTTCTAGTGTCTCAGATCTGAAAGACTTCAGATAAAGAGTAGGTAGGATCCCATCCCCTAAAATTCCACATAAAGTCAATTCAGGATGAATAGGATACTGTCTATAATTTATATTCCTGAAATATAGATCTTCCCACGTTATTCCTATGCTCAAAAGGTTTCACTGCTAACCTGTGTTCATAGGATTAAATGCAAACTTCTTTGTTTGATATTTAAACATCCCACAATCTGGTTTACACCTGCATTCATAGTCTTTCTTTTGGTAATACTCCCTTTCAAAAACTCTCTTCTCCGGTCAAACTATATTGCTAACTGGTCTGGTACACCCCACTCCATCTCCTGCTCCCACAGGCTGGCTCCCAAGTCTGGGATATCATCTCTCCTAACCTCTGCCCTTAGAAATTTTCAAAACATAGCTCATATGCCGTATCCTGACCGTATCCTCTCTGCCAGATATTGGCACCCTCTGATTCTTTAAATTGTTTTTATTTACTTACTTGTGTCCATGGTGTGGTGCTCCCAGTAGAACTGAAGCTCTTTGAAGGCAAATGGTCTTTCGCTTTTGTTTTTACATAATGCCTTGGCCATGGAAGTTGCTTAATAAATATTTGCTGAATTGAACCACTATCTTTAAAGACTATTGGGTAACTGTTTCAAGAATCTTGAATACATTTTCCCAAAATTATTAATTACTTTTGACCCTCTTTAAATATAAAAATCTGTTCCCAAAACACACTCCTCCTCCACTCAATTCTTTCTTGTAATAAAGACATAATTGAGCAAAACACAGCTGAAATTGTGACAGTCTGAAAGAAGATACAGAATTCCACACCTGTAGTCCCCTGTGATAGTAATGGCAATTAAAGATTCCCCTGTATTGGCTTGGTTTTCAAATTGATTGTGTTAAAACCCAGAGTTTGTTAATCCCACCTGTGGGATGGGCTTGTTGATGTGAAAAGAAAGTCCTGAACTGGGAGGAGCTGGTGAGGTAGATTTGGAGAGACACTAGAGAGAGGCGGAAGATCTTTTTTTTTGGAAGCTGCACCTCGTGGAGAGAGAGAGACTAAGAGAATTACTGGTGGCCGCTTTGAATTGCCCTGGACTTTTGAGACCTGCCCCCTGAGCTGCCAAGGACTGAGGAGACATGGCTGTTTTGCTGGTACTTTGTCTGTCTGTTTTGATGTTATTTTGCCAGATTTGTCCACTGGTGAAAGACTGTCCTTTTGTTGAAGAAGTCCTGGAACCTGGCTGTTCGCTAAGAAGGCCTGAGACTGTCCTGCAGACAGAGAGTGAATACTGTCCACTGGTGAGGGACAGTACTGTTGTTGCAGGGGTCTGGAGACTGTCTTGCAGACAGAATGAATACTGTCCACTGGTGAGGGACAGTGCTGTTGTTGCAGGGGTCTGGGAGCCTTTCTGTTGGTTCAGAAGCCCTGAAGAAGGATTTTCTTGTTGTATGTTTACAGAAATCCTGGGAGAGGGCTTTGCTAATGTGTTCAGGGGTTCTAGGGCTGTTCTACAGACAGAGGATAAATTCATGAAGGGACTGGCAATGTATCTTATGGCCTTGCTAAGCCTTGTCTCTCCAGGAACTAAGATTGCTGAGAACTTGCCTCGTGTCAAGATGAAGAAAAGACCTCCATTTGGGTATTAAGTGCTGTGTTTAAACTTGATGTAACTCTGGGGTAGATTCAATTGTGATCCAGGGGTGGGGAACTTTTGACCTTTTTGTGTTCTATGGTTGAGCAAATGAATGTATTTTACTTATGTTTGGAAACTAATCTCCATTTGAGAAGAGGGGCTTTGTGGTGGACTTAATTAAGGTATAGCCTAGGGGTGGAGAAGTATTTGGAACAGAGACTTTGTAATTGATTGAATGATTGGAAAGTCCTGGGGTGGGGTAGTCCTTGGAGATTATTTAATCACACTTAGTAAATGCTGTATTTTGAATGATGTCATGTTTTGATCTTCTCTGTTCTGGGTTTGTTACTGAATAAAATAGAGAGCACCTATGCTGGTATTTTGAACCTGGGAAGTTGCCTTTCCTTGGCATTACATTACATCCCCCACCTCTATGAAGAGGAAAGAAGTATGTATTTCCTCTTCTTTTCTCTGTGACCATAACTAGTAACTACAATTGATCTGTGTTTGAAAGCATTTTAAATTTTTTATTGTAATAATTTTGTATATTGTTCTCTTGGGTCTACTCTCTTCATTCTACTTCCATTTATAAAAGCCTTCTTTTATTTTTCAGGACTCCTTATTTCAATCGTTTCCTACAGAACAATAATATTCTGCTGCATTTATAATGCCACAGTTTGCTCAGCCATTCTCCAATCAATGGCAATGCATTCTGGTTTTAGTTTGCTTTGCCACCACCTAGAGCCCTGCCATAGATGTGTGGACAGACAGTTCGTGTGAAAAAGATCCAAGGTTATTTTTACCTCAGTTATGAGTCAACAGTGTGAGATGGCAGCCATAAATGCTAATGTGAGCTTAGACTGCATTTTACACCGTCCAAACCAAGGATTGTGACCATTCCAGTTTATTCCTCCCTGATGAGACTGGATCAAAGAGATTCTGTTCATTTCTTTAAATGGATATTGACAATATGAAGTATGTTCAGAGGAGAGTGGCCAGAATAGTGAAAAGAAGGGAAACCATACCATGCAAAAATTCATTGAAAAAACTGAAGATATTTAGCTGAAAAAGACAAAACTTACGTGGAAATAATAGATGTCTTCAAGCATTTAAGGAGTTTTCTATAGAGGGGTGATCACATTTAGAGCAATGTGATAGGGAGAGGGAGACAGAGACAGAGTGAGAGACAGAGCGAGAAAGAGACAGAGAGAGGAGATGATAGATGGACAAATAGATTGATAAAGGAATGATAGAGACAGAGGAAAAGATGGGTGATAGATGATTGATGAATAGCTAGATGGACAATTATAGAGATAGATGGGTGATAGATGATAAATAATAGAAGATGAATAGATAGATGGAGAAAGAGACAGAGACATTGCACATTAATGAAGCATTTACTATGTGTCAGGCACTGTGCAGAGAAGCAGGTCTAGGCTAAATATAAGGAAAAGCTTGAGCATCTAGGTGATGCAGTGGATAGAGTGCCAGAGTCAGGAAGACTCATATTCTTGAGTTCAAATCCAGCCTCAGACACTTACTAGCTGTGTGACCCTGGCCAAGTCATTTTACTGTTGCCTCAGCTTCCTCATCTATAAAATGAGCATGAGAAGGAAATGGCAAACCACTCCAGTATCTGTACCAAGAAAAACCCAAATGGGGTCACAAAGTCAGACACCACTGACAGCAACAAAGGAAAAACTTCTTAATCAATGAAGTGAAACTTAAAGACTTCTCCAAAGAGAAACTGGACTGTCTCTGAAGGTAATATTAAAAATAACAACTGATACTTATGCTGTGACTTAAAATTTCCAAAGGGCCTTATATATATCATCTCACTTGAGCTTGCACCTCCTAGGTTCAGAGTCAGTAGCTTTGGCTTGTAAGAATACTTTCTGTGGCCACCTCCCATGGAGCAGCAAGTATTTGTTTCCCTGTAGTCCCACATTTTTAGGTGACAAACATACAAAAGTTTAGAGCTATCACATCAGGCTTGAGCCCAAGGTAAAGGGAGTTTTGAGAGATCATAATGATATTTTGCAAGCAGAGAGACTTTGAAAAAAAAGTAAGCTTTTTTTCTTTATATTCTCTAGGGCTTGAATTTTAAGTGTATGCTCTGAGACTATTCACTTTTTAAATTTGGCCAAGGCTATGAAAATGTTGGAAGACCATGTGTCCTGGGGTGTGCATTCCCCCTGGAGCAAATTCACAAGGTTCAAAGCAGTTGAGTCACCCTTGGGCTTCCAGTTGGGTTAACCCATACACTAGGAGGAGACAGATAAGGAAATTGACCAAGAAGATACTCACAGGATTTCCTCTAGACCTGTTGCTAAAATACTGGCCACCTAGGAATTGAATGCAGTTTCTATAAAAAAAAGTGAGATGGGGGCGGCCAGGTAGCACAGCAAGTAAGAGCACCGGCTCCAGTGTTGAGAAGACCTAGAGATCGAATCCCGGGCTCAGACACTTAGCACCCACCCAGAAACACCTGGCCGTATAACCTTGAGCAAGTTACTTAACCCCAACTGCTCAGGGGCGGCCAGGTGGCTCAGCGAGTAAGAGCACCGGTTCCAGTGTTGGGACGACCTGGAGATCGAATCCCGGGCTCAGACACTCAGCACCACACCCAGAAATAACTGGCCATGTAACCTTGAGCAAGTTACTTAACCCCAATTGCTTAAAAATAAATAAATAAATAAAAAATAAAAAAAAAAACAGTGAGATGGGAGAGTGGAGAGAAGTGAGCTGGACAATAGTGAGACAATAACCCCTTCCTCCTGTGACTATGAAACTGGAACTACAAAGGTAGGCTCTCCACCTTTCCCTGTGCTGAGAGCAATGAAGCATAATGTAGAAGGGAGAGAGGGGAGACTGGAAAGGGAATGCTCAACTACTTTAGCCTTTACTAATATATTTACTGTCAGTTTTGCTTCAATAAATGCAACCCAATAGTTAATTTAATTAATTATCAAGAGAAAGGAATGAGGATTGGGGAGCTGAGTGGGAACAAGGACAATGACTCAAGTGAGCTATGAATTATTATTATCCTTCTTTCTGATTATTATCCTAATTTCTAAACTTAAGAGACAAAAACCCCAGAGCATGTTTGGTTGTTAATACACGGATAGCTCAAGTTCCAAGACTTGATTCCTATCTGCTCATGCACAGCATGATTAAGCTGGCAACTCAAGCTTAGAACACCAATTTGTAGCCTGCACAGTGATAGTGCCCCACTTAAGCTAGTCCAACCACATAATCCTAGCTATAAATGAAATACTACCCGTGTGGTTGACAGAATTCTCTCTCAACATACAACAATTCAGTTCTAAACTGTTTGAGACAAGGGACTTGAGTCATTGCTGTGTGATAGAGGTGATAGTGTTGTTGGGAATAGTGGGGAAAAGTTGATGCTTCAAATTCATAATTCTTTCCATGTTGCTGTCTTTTATTTCTATTCAGTTAAACTTTCTTCTACTTCCGTATTCTTAAGTGTGAATCCTGTCTTTCTTTTTTTAGAGCCTCTATAGCTTTAGAGAATGTCTCAAATTCAGTACCCTATTGTTTGTCATACTGATTTTTTTTCCCTTGAAAGTTCTGATTTCCACCCTAATATCCAAATTCATTTCTTCTTTTAATTTTAAAATTTCTCTTCTGAGTCCTTCTGGAGTTTCTTACCTTCATTCCATTCTGATATAATTTACAGCCTTGCTTTTCCTTTCATCAGGGACTTTTTGAGTTACTTACCTTTATAATTAATCTTTTAATTAATCCTTAGTATTAGTAGCATTATTCTTTAGTAATTAATGTATTGTGTCTTTTCTAGAAGAGTTGCTCATTTTTCCTTATTAGTCTCTTTGCTGATTAATCTAGACTGTACTTTCTGCGATGCATTCATATATATATATATATATATATATATACATATATATAGTATGTGTGTATATATATATATATATATATATAGTATGTGTGTGTGTATATATATATATATATCCTCTTTTCTGTTTGTTTTATTCCATTTTTCTATTTGGGAGTTTGCTTACTACTTTGAGATGATAAAGAAGACTTAGGTTTAAATGTGTCATGTTGCTAGAAGTTCCCAACATTTACCCTTTTTAATTGCCTTTTTTGCCCTTTAATTTATTAGGGGCTATTTTAGCTATTCAGGTGCTGAGTCCATGCTCAATGGTCTTAGCCTTCTTATCAGAAACCCATTCTCTTCCTTTCCAGTAATGTGTTGGATCAGGCCCTGTACTACTGGGTTCCTCAGCATCCGTAATCTCCCATTTTCTCCCATCCATACTATAAAGCGTAGGCAAGTTGTAACTTCTCCTTTTTAAGGGGTAAAGGAGTCTGTCTGGGTCACAGCCAAGGGGAAATTCATAGAAGTGATAGGATGCCACCACAGATATGGGAGTTCAGAATGCAGGCCCAGTAAGGTGTGCTGGGAGTAACAAATCCTGAAGACAGCTAGGAATGAGAAAAATGAGCACAGGGCAACTTCTGTTGTGGTTTTGCAAATTATCTTGAGGGGAAATGTTTCCTTCCTACTCTTATTATAGTTTTTATTACTTTATTTAGCACACTTTTTGTTCTTCTTTGGTGATAAAGCTGAGACCTAAACCTAAGTAGATAAAATCTCTCACTCAGCCATTTTGTTAGAATTCTTTCTCAATACACAACAAGTTCTAAACTGATTGAGTAAAAGGGCTTTGTATCATAGTTCTCTTTTGATGTCCAGTGCCTAACACAATGCTCAGTACGTAGTAGGTACTTAATGAATCAGAAAATCTCAAAATTAGAACCTGAGCTATCATCTAAGTCAGCTCAAAATTAACATATCCAAAGTGGCAGTCATTATGTTTCCTCAACCTGAGGCCCCACATCTTCAAAATATCTCTATTTCTGTTGAATACAACATGATTTTC
Source organism: Petaurus breviceps papuanus (assembly GCF_028583685.1). NCBI lineage: Eukaryota > Metazoa > Chordata > Mammalia > Diprotodontia > Petauridae > Petaurus > Petaurus breviceps. Next base: position 7,295,068 of record NW_027186546.1, on the reverse strand, counting down.
TTAATCCCCCAGTTTTATAACTTTGAATTTTCCCTCTCTCTTGCCCTAAACATAGCCAATCAGTGGCCAAGGCTCCTCACTTCTGTCTCCACAGGATCTTTCCCCTTGTGTCCCCTTTTCCTTATTTACAGTCACCACCCTAGCTCAGGCTTTTCTTCTAGGCTTTCTCCTCTTTAATTTATCCACTACAAGTTAACCCAAAAAATCATCCTAAGGGCAGTTCTGACCATTTCACTCTACTAATATTAAACACACACACACACCTGTAATGGTTCCTTGTTGCTGCAATATTTAATACAAACTTTCTAGCCTAGCATTTAAGATATATAACTCAACTGAATGTGTCAAAATCAATAAGTCTAAAACAAAGTTGATTATCTGGCTCTTGCCTACTTTTCAGCTATTTCATACAATGGCCTTTTTACAAACTCTGTGCTACAGCCAGACTAGTAAAAGTTGGATATGACTGGAATGACTAAAAACAACACCAACAATACCCTATGTCATTCATTAAACATTGGTACATCTATTCATTCAACAAATATTTATCAAGTGCCTATTGAGTATAGTACCCTATACTGGGCACTAGGGGTAATACAAAGGTAAGATAAGTCATAGTCTCTGGCTTCATAGAACTTCATGGAACTTCCAATCTAGTATAGGGATAAAGCACAAAAAGTTCTGTTGAATTACATTCCCTGATGCAGGAATCCATTTCTACTCCCCATGCCTTCATCCAAATTCTGGTCCATGTCTGGAGTGTGTCTCTCCTCATCTTTACAAAGAAGAATTCTTATTTTCCTTGAAGGTTTAACTTGGGTTCTACATCCATCATGAACCATTGTTCAGAAGACTTGTCCATGAATCCCTAGCTCAGGGAATCATATGATCCTAGGGTTTGAGTTGGAAAAGACCTCAGAAGCCATCTAATTCACTTCTTTCATTTTGTAAATCATGAAAACTGAGACTCAGGGAAGTTGTTACTTGTCCAAGGTCACATAGACAGAAACAAAATTTCAACCCAAGTCTTTTGACCCCAGAGCTAATGTTTTTTCCCCCACTGTACCAGGTTTCTTCCCATGTTAAATTGCTTTGGATTTACTTACCTATGGGTTTTATACCTTCTAACTTCCCATCCACAATAAACTGTAAGGTACTAAACAACAGGAGCTATTATAGTCATGTTATTATATCCAGGACATGCTTTGCATATACCATAGGCTTAATAAATGTTTGCTGAATCAAATTGTGGAACATCATCCAATATGTACCTAAACTCTCCACATCATGGATCATCTAGTATTTGCATCATGGGCTCTACTGAAAGCACTCTCTCCAGGAAAAAGTCCCTTCCTCTTTCGCACAGTTCTGCTTAGTAGGAAGATTTTCCTGACATCAGTTCTAAATCTGCCTTTCTATAACTTAAATCCAGTTGTGTGTACCTAGCTGTACCCTTTGGGAAAATTTTTAAAAGCAAATTATTGAATGAACCCTAAGTTGATAGTTATGGGACCTTTGGTAAAAATCACAATTTTTTCTTAGTTATAAACAGTAATATCAATAGAAAGTCTCCTAAAGACATAATCAGAGCTCATAAGTCATGCTAGCTGGTCTGTCATTGAGCAAAGAACCTTTTAATTGTCTGTGCTAAGCAAATGGATTTAGAACTAGAGTGAGCTAATCATAGAAAAAGGAAAGGCAAAGGAAAGAAACCAAGTGCCATATGTCATCAAGGGCTGCTAGGTGGCACAGTGGATAGAACACTGGGCTTGGAGTCAGAAAGCTTCCTCTTACTGAGTTCAAATCTGGTCTCAGACACTTAGTAGCTGTGTAATCCTGGGCAAGTCACTTAACCCAGTTTGCCTCAGTTTCCTCATCTTTAAGATGACTTGAAGAAGGAAATGGAAAACCACTTCGATATCTTTGCCCAGAAACCCCAAATGGGGCACAAAAAGTTGGATATGACTGGAAAGACTAAACAACAACACCCTATGTGATTCATTAAACATTGGTCCATCTATCCATTCATCAAATATTTATCAAGTGCCTATTGGGTAGAGTACCCTATACTAGGCACTAGGGGTAATACAAATACAAAGTTAAGTCATAATCTCTGGCTTCATAGAACTTCCAGTCTAGTATAGGGATAAAGCACAAAAGGTTCTGTTGAATCCACATATCACATAAAATGCCAATTAGAGAATTGTAAGACAAAGATCTTCTCGAGGTCAAAGGGGGAAAGAATCTTACTGGCCTGGAGGATTAACAAAGTCTTTACAAGAGAGATTCCATTTAAGTTGGACTTTAAAGAGGACAGGAATTCATCAGAACAAGAAGGGAAGAAAGGAAATTCTCTGAACAGGGGATAGCTTGTTTAAGTAAAGAAATGAAAAAATGTAGGGTGTGTCTAAGAGAGAGAAAGTGGTACATTTTGGTTTTAACACAGAGCATGTGGAGGAGAATGATATGAATTAAGATTGGAAAAGAAGTATGGCGCCACATCGGGAAGACCTCGGATGCCAAACAAAGAAGAGTCTGCTCTGGCGCTTTTGTGTCTATGTTCTCCAGGAACTCTCAGAGCATGGAGGGACCACAGTTTAAATGGTACTTATACAGGAAAACAATCTCCATGAGATGAGATTTTTAGTGCCCTCCTTATCCTGATCATCCACGTCCAGGCAATAGGCGGGCCCTTATAAATGATTTTTTATAACAGACAATATCTTCACAATCACACAAATTGACTTTTATTCTCTTGTAGAGAATACTATTGTGTTTAGTGCTTATTGATTACATTTTAAAAACATTTGACTCGGAGCTATATTCAGCCTCAAAGTATCTCCTCTGACAAAATGTCTCCTCTATGTATTTATACATATATTTCCATGGACATATACAAAGATATATTTAAATATACTATAAAATTTCTTGGCAGATGCTACCACAGAGTTAACTTTGTTTAATGATTCTCTGAATATTGATATGAAGCAAGGTATAAAGAAGGTGTTTACTGCTGTCATGGGAGATGTCTGTTCTATTCAGAATACAAACAGAAAAGATGCTTCAGTTTGTGGATGACAATATGATACTTATTTCATTAAGTCCGAGGATACTAACGATTCTCATCAGTGTTACAGAATTACTCAGGAGAGATCAATTAGTCTAGTAATATACAAAGGAAAAACAAAATGGATGAAAAATTTCTATTGTCTATACTATGACATGCTGTTGGACGAATATTTTCTTAAATTCTTCCATGTTTCTTGGACAGGCTGTGCAAATGGACAATGAATGGACACAAAACTGAATATAAGGAAGGGAGGCAGGCTAGATAGCATCTAGAAAATTATACTTTCAGTGGTCCCAAGCTTCTCCTTGATTAAAAAAAAAACCTTTTTAAACTCTAATGTTTTTCCCCAAAACCATATAGAATATAAAATTTAGGTGAACCAAAGAGCAATGGAGAGAATATGAAAGGCATCCTAATAAACTGAAGCATATCCTTATGGTGACTTGAATAGAAGAAGTAGCATTAAATATATAATCAAAACTATATATTGCAAAGGAGGTATTCAAATCATGTAGTTAACAAATGGGTAGAATGACAACTATGCTAATGCCAAAAAAATTTTAAGCTAAAATGATATTTTTTCAACCCAAAGGCTATGGACCCCTAAGAAGTCATGTAGTTATTACAAGAGATATGTTTAATGAAATGATTTGGTATAATAAGTAAGCAATCATAACTTCTGAATAAATAATATGTTTTTGAAATGAATAAACTTCAAATTTGGCATTATTGAATATTAATAGAAACTTGTTTCATTCCATATTTTCTCAACCAGTGGTATAAGTACTATTATGTACAAGTCTTCTGAATATTTTGTCATCAAAAAGGGGTTCTTATACTTTAAAAAGTTAAGAACCATTGACCTAGAGAAATGCCTCCAGATCATTGAATAGAACCCCTATAGAGGATTTGTGAAAGAACACGGGCAAAAATCTCATGCGATGAGAAGGTTTGGATTGATTATGACTAATACCATTGGGGGGAAAAAATGCCCACATCAATGAAATCACAAATCTATTAAAGTATTGAAGGACTATTCAGTCACAAAGGCATGCCCTGTGAGTATTGTATATGGTATTTATTGCATTAAGCCCCAGGATGCTACAGATTCTCAATTATATTAAGAATTACCCGGGGCGGCCAGGTGGCTCAGCGAGTAAGAGCACTGGCTCCAGTGTTGGGATGACCTGGATCAAATCTGGGCTCAGATACCCAGCACCACACCCAGAAATAACTGGTCATGTAACCTTGAGCAAGTTACTTGACCCCAATTGCTTTAAAAAAAAAAGAATTCTTCAAAAGAGACCAGCCTAATAATCTACAAAGGAGAAATCTAGGAATATGCTTCATTTGAGCTACTAGCAGGGCATACAGTTAAACATGCCCTGCAAATAGTTGGAGATATGATTCTGTAGCTTGAAAGAGAAGTGAGAACTTGTGACAGAAATTCTGGAGTCCTCAGTGTAGAGATGATATTAAAGAGACTGCATTACAAGGGTCTGAGGAGTGATTGCAGGTCTCATGGTGGTATGATCATGTGACCATGCAGTGGGGAATTAAATACCATCACTGCTAGACTACTTTTTCAAATATACCTATAGGCAAATGGAAAGAATGAAATAAACAAGCACTTTTTTCTTATCATTCTAGCTGCTGGAGATACAAAGATGAAAGCAAGATGACAATCTGTGCTCAAGAACTTAAATTCTACCGAAGGGTCAGACAACATGTACACAGATAAGTAAGTACAAGATCTATATGAAATAAAAGCAAAGTGATTTTTGGGAGGGGCGAGTTAACAACTTGGAGAAGTAGGAAAGAGCTGTCTTCTAGCAGGTAGACCCTGAGCTGAGTTTTGAAAGCAACCTGGAATTTGAAGAACTAGAAGCAGAGAGTGAATGAAATCACTCCAGGCATGGGGGATGGACAGCCTGTTATAAGGCATGGAGGCAGGTGACTGAAGGCAAGAGAGTGTGGTGTAATAGAATAGCACTGGGTTCCCATTCCAAAAGAATACTTCTTGTAACTTGGCTCCCTGCTCCTCCCTCTATCTTCACTTTCTTTTCTGGGGTAATCTATTCCAAACTTCTCTACCTTCCTCTTGAACGATAACTTGTCTATGTAAGATAAAATTTGAATTTTATTGTTCCTATAGCAATCATCAGGAAAAGACTCCAACACCTGTGTTCCCTGATCCTTAATGCCTTCTGAAGAAAGATTATAATTATAAATTCTAAATCTACCTAAACATGACTTTCAAAAGCACATTTAAAAAACCTTCAAGAATTTCAAACAGAAATACAGAGATTTCCACACAACTGGGTAATGATTGGAGAACTCTAAGAAGTTTCTTTAGATGACTCTTTAAGCCCTCCAATTCTTATGACAGTCAATATTTGCAACATAAAAAAGCTCAGATTTTGTCCAAGGCATCTCAATACCCTTATGGTGAATTTGGTATGTGAGAACTATATGAAATAAAACAGATTTAGAAAGAGGTCCATTACTGTTTTATCTCAAAATTGGGATCTATATAATTAATCACATGAAAACTAGAATATTATGAATATATTGCTAATTTAAATGATAATAATTAAGACTTCATAAAAGCTGTACCAGTTTGCATATGCAAATTGTGCTTTTCTCTGGTGCTCAAAATTCACAGATCACAGCTGCAGGAAAAATGCTCGCTTATGAGTTGTGCATCAATCTTCATAATGTAATGTTTAGTTATGCAAAATTAATTTGCATTTGCAAATTAAGATATTTTACTTTCATTTATATTTACTTTTAGCACCTGGAATTGTACAATTAATTCTTAAGAGACCTTGTGGAGAATATTTATTTAATGTGAAATTAAATAATGAAAGATTTAAACTGGGTAGAATGTATTGATGCAAATTAGTTTCATGATGTGACTCTCTTATGACTTTAACACCACATAGACCTTTGCATTTATACCAGATCATTGATTTCTAAGAAACCAAGAGCTGTTCTTTCAATAGCACAATCTTCATTATTTTCTCATATTTCAATATTTCACTTGTATCCATGTCTCCTTTCTGCTTTTTCCCCTTCTCCAGAAATTCTTCAGATCAGTCCTGAGTTTTTCCCTTCCCATCTAGTTTTTTACCCCAATAATCTTCCTGCCATTGATGCCTTGCTACTGTAGAGATTGTTCTTGAGGAAAATAATCCATTCAGCATTGAGGCAGCGTCCCTCTGTGGAGGGGCCTTGCTATTCTGATTACTAAGTGAGAGCAATCTCACAAAATCTAGGCCATGCTAGACCATACCAGACTATGCTTCATATAACCATCTTCTTGTCCCCTTCCCTGACACTACATGCATACCATTCCTTTTTCTTTTACCCCTCCACATCATATCACATTCTACCTCTTAGTCTAGAAACTAGCCCCAATTCAATCATTACTTCAGGAAAATATATGTCATTGGACGCTACCACGATGACTCAGTTACCAATCCTACAACTTCCCAGACCTATCCATGGCCAGCATTCCCCTAAATATGTTGTCTGACACTATGAGTTCATAAGCTCCTTGAGGGCAGGAACTTATATATTTGTATCTCCAGTAATTAGCACAGATCAGCATATATTTGACTCATAGTAATCACTTAATGCTTTTCATTCACTGAAATCATCAACTTATCTCCAGATTTTACTATGAAATGAGAGATGGTCCCCTTTGATAAGAGCAGTCATGGGAAAAAAACCCACCACTAACTCATATCACCTGACTCTCTTTTTTATTCTCATAGAAAGCCTAATAAGGCATAGTTTTCACTAAAATATTTGGGCATATTATAGAGGTATGTATTTCTTACAAGGAAAGAAAGAGCTACTATGATTTTTAAAAGGAAAGAGGGTCAATGTCTGTCTACCTCCAGGATTATATAGTATGTACTGGAAATGGTATGCTGTGGATAATATGTTGACCTCACTTGAGTGTAGGCTGGAGGTTCCATACTAAAATGTTGTCTCATAACCTGAAAAAGACTTTACTGTGGCAGATATATGTAAAAGACCAAGAATGTGCTTAGGTAGGAAAAATGTTGACCTTCCCCTTTTGGCTTAACTTTTTTTTGCTTAGACTAATTTCTGTAGCCACAGAAAAACATGTTGAAGACCCAGATATCTGCAAGGGATGAAACATTGACAACTTTGTGAAGATGGGCAGAAATGACATCTCTGCTCCTAAAATGAATTGAAATGAGGTGTAAAAAATTCCCAACTGGGAATGAAACAGAAAACCATTTGGAATTTCTATCCTAAACTAGATAGCAGTCTCTGTCAGAAAGCCAGGCCCCAATTACCAGGAAATTTAGTTACAAAAATAGAATTGAATTAAGGGCAATAACTAGCCGGGAGGTAGTTGGTTATATATTCTAAGAAGTTTGGTTCTCACAGCAAAGAATTACCTTCTGGAGAAAAAAAATTGTTGTGGCTGAAGTTTGAAAAAAAAATAGTCAACTCACTCCTTGAGGATAACAAGCCAGAAAGATTGTTTGGTTTGATTTGGTTTGGTTTTCTTGCAACAGGCTTTTCCTTGTGATGGCTGGATGTGTTAAGCATTTCTGCTTTCCAAAAGAGTTGGGTCAGTTTTTTAAAAATGACTAGCAGCTTTAAACAGAAAAATATAGGAGAGCCTGAAAAAAGTATTGCATTCTATCTAGAGTTGCCAGCTGAAATTGGAAACAGGTCATGAAGAGAAGCTTAATAGAGGCATATTTGGTCGTGGGGTTAGTGGAAGCCTACTAACTAAGCAGTTTTCATTAAAAAAAACAGCAGAAAACAAGGCCCAGCAAAGACTGAGTTGAAAAGCCACTGCATGGTACAAGAGACTAGCAAGGAGTAGGTGTGGGAGTAATAGCACCAGAAGACATCAGTGGCCCTCCAGCATCTGAGACTTGAGTTAGCACATCTTGTGACCTGGACACAAGAGTTACCTGTCTGTGTACCCCTCCATATATGTTCCTTAGCTACATGTGTTCCCTACATCTTTCCTCCCCTACCACTATGTGGGTATTTCGAGGATGATGTGCTTTTATATCTGCAGGAGAAGTGTTTCATTGATACTTTTCTTTCTATAGTATTTTATGAAATACCTTTGCTCTGGAATAATTGTGTTGACTAGTAAAGGTAAATGCATCACTGATGGTTCATGAGCTATAATCTTGAATGAATGTAGACCCTCAAAATACCTTGAACCTGGAGTAGTCTTGTCTGGGGAAATCCAAACAGAGTTGGTGGAGAAGGGGTAGCCTCAGGAGGAAAAACAATTAGTTTGTTGGTTTGTTTGTTTTTTCACAAAGTCCGTTGTTTTGGCTGTGTTTGAATAGGAAAGTATGTTTAAAGGGTGGAAATCTGCCATTGCAAAGAACTGAGATAGAGGGAGAGGGGGAGATAGGGAGAGAGACAGAGAGAGACAGAGAGAGAGAGAGAGAGAGAGAGAGAGAGAGAGAGAGAGAGA
>NW_027186546.1:7073513-7286497 GCF_028583685.1 Petaurus breviceps papuanus | reverse complement strand
AGAGAGAGAGAGAGAGAGAGAGAGAGAGAGAGAGAGAGAGAGAGAGATTGGAGAGATAAATAGGGACCATATTTTGGAGGACCTGAAATGACAAAGAATGTAGTTTGGACTTTGGGTAGTTATGGAAATTTATTAACACAAACTATTGTGTTAACAACACAGAACCTTTTCCCAGTGTCCTGTTTACTGGAAGTGTGGAGTCAATACTTTGCTTAAAATATTGGGAGACTGGGGAGGCCAAGTAGCTAAGTGAGTAAGAACATGGGCCCTGGTTCCCTGGGAAGACCCAGGATCAGTTCCGGCCTCAGATACTTGGCTCCCACACAAAAAATAACTGGCCGTGTAACCTTGAGCAAGTTACTTAACCCCAATTGCTTTAAAAAATATATATTGGGACAGTTAGGTTGGGCACTGAGGTAGAAAAAAAAAGAGTGTATTATTTGGATTAAAAGGCTCTGGTTTTAAATGCCCTGAATTTGAATGCCCAGCTCAGTTTCTTTCTAATTCTGTGACCTTGGCCAAATTATATAACCTCTGTCAGTTTCTGTTCCCTCTTCTCTATAATGAAGAAATTGGACATCTTTGGTCCCTTTGAGCTCAAAATTCTTTGAAGGATACTTTTCAGCACAATTCAAAGGATCAGATTTAAGGCTGGAAGGAGCCACAGAGGTCACATAGTCCAATTCCTTCATTTATATAGGAAGAAATTGAGGCTCCAGTAAGATAAGTGCCTTGCTTAGGGTCTCATACAGCTATTAAGTGTCAGAGGTGAGATGTAAACCCAGGCCTTCCCAACTCCAACACCACTATTCTGTCCACTATACTAGGCTACTTCTCTTGCTTGATGCTATTTCATATATATATATATATATGAGGAAAAAAGAGAGTGAGAATCCTAAAAATATTGCATTAAGGCAGGCTGAAGTAAAAGAAAAAAAATGTAAAAGATTTAGTTGAGGAATAAAGTTGAATCTGGTAATCAAGTCACTAAAGGATTAAATGACAACACAGGGCTCTTAGAAATGGAAGATGTTCGTTGTCCCTAATGATCTTTTTACTAAATATCTTACTCCATGAGCAACAAATTTGATCATTTAGATTCTTCAGTATTTTTTTTTGCAACCCTGAGTTAGAGATTTTATATGAAGTTGACCTAATGATAAAAAGTCAGTGCTGTTTAGGTTATTAGAGCTTATTAGAGACAAATTAGATGTTAAGCCATTAGAGACAAAGTAGACATCATCAATTGGGGAAAGTCCCAACAAGTTATGATATGTGAATGTAATGGAATGCTATTGTGATACAAGAATTGTAACCAGAAAATTGACCACTCAGTGAAGATTTTTTTTCTAAATATGAATAATTTGTGAAATTTAGAACACTGGGCACTGGGAAGACTTGTATGAACTCATGTAGAGTGAAGCATGAAGAGAGTACAAGAGAAAATACAATATAAGGGAAAATATACACAATGACCACAATTATGCAAAGGAAAACAATACTGAAAGACAAAACTCCCCAACACAGTTAGTCAATCTTGACTTCTGAGATTAGTCATTTTTCCAGTCATGACCAATTATTTGTGACCCCATTTTGTGGTTTTCTTGGCAAAGATACTGGAGTGATTTGCCACTTCCTTCTCTAACTCCTCTACAGAAGGGGAAACTGAGGCACAGGATTAAATAACTTGCCCAGGGTCACACAGCTAGTATTTGTAAGATTCAAGGTTTGATTCCAATGCCTCTAGCCACAATAACTTACTGTCTCTCCTTTCATATAGTAGTCATTTAATTAAAATGTGTTTAATTGGGACAGCTAGGTGGTGCAGTGAATAGAACACCGGCCCTGGAGTCAGGAGGACCTGAGTTCAAATACGGCCTCAGACACTTGACATACTTACTAGTTGTGTGATTTTGGGCAAGTCACTTAACCCCAACTGCCCTCCAAAAAGCAAAAAATAAAATAAAATGTGTTTACCTGAATTGAAACAATTGTTCAAGAAACATTTATTTGACCAGCTAGGTGGTGCAGTGGATAGAGTGCTGGGCCTGGAGTCAGGAAGACTCATCTGGCCTCAGAAATTGTGATCCTGGGCAAGTCACTTAACTCTTGTTGCCTCCGTTTTTTCATATGTAAAAGAAGTTGGACAAGGAAATAGCAAACCACTCCAGTATCTTTGCTAGGAAAACCTCAAATGGGATCATGAAGAGTCAGACATGACTGAAACAACCAAACAAGAAGAACAAACATTTATTTAAGCACCTGTGCCAGGTGCTGTGCTAAGTTTGGGGGACTTGAACATGTTTCCTGCATCCAAGTCTAGTCTCTTTCTACTATATCCTGCTGCTTTAGTTTTGAAAAGCAGAAAAAGTCCATGATGAGTCTAAAAATATTTCCAAATTAAGCTTACATATACCTTAATACTCAGCACCTTCAGTGTAAAAATTCAGCATGAATTGAGAAAAATTATGTTGAAAAATATTTGCAAAGATCAAGAAGTGATATACTTGTACATGTTATAAGGGTCAAATGACATGATAGGTAGGTAAAAGTCCTTTGTGAATTATAAAGCCTTGTACAAATTCTAGTTATTGTTTTCATCATCGTCATCATCATCATTTTTTAGGAAGAAAAGGATAAGGACTTTGGTTCTGCTAAATAAAAAAATACGAATAACATCAAGAAAAAATGAACATTATTTTTTTAAATAAATTAATAGAAGGTAAACAACTCAGTATCAACATAGGAGCTGGCAATGTAGATGGAATGCTGAACTTGGAGTAAGAAAGACCTAAGTACAAATCCACCCTTACTGGCTATTTGACTCTGATTCCTTAGTCTTTGCTTCTTCATACGTAAAATGGGGATAATTCCAGCACCCACCTCAATAATTGCTGTGAAAATCAAATAAGACAATATATGAAAAGTGTTTTATAAACCTTAAAGGGCTATAAAAACACTAATTAATATTACCATTATTATCAGCAGCAGCATTTCAGAAACAGTTTGTCCATGATCAGTTAAATCAACAAAGCAGAACAAAGGTTAAAAGTAAATGACATTCCTACAAGGAAAACCTAGAGGAATATCATAGTCAAATTCTGAAGCCTCCAGCTTAAGGAAAAAATATTATGAGCAACAAGAAAAAAAATTCAAAAATGGTGGAGCCACAGTGAGAATCACAGAAAACCTAGCAGCAGCAACACTAAAAGACCACAGGTCTTGGAATACTATATATTGAAAAGTAAGAAAACTGGCATTGTGGCCAAAAATATCATACCCAGCAAAGTTAAGCATAACCCTGAATGGAAAAAAAATAATGGAAGTTCAATGAAGTGTCGGAGTTTCAGGATTTTGTTGCAAAAAAAAAAAAAACTCAATAGAAAGTTTGACATACAAGATGCAAGAGAAACATAAGCTACACATCAAAGACTAATTACAAGGGACTCAGTAAAGACACACTATTTATATTTATACGAGGAAATGTAAAACTTGTGTCTAAGATTTTTATTAGTAATTGGGTAGTTTGAAAGAAAGATTGAGGTAGACCTGGGTATGATGTGATTCTGAAGTTACCATTTAGAAAAAGGAAAAAAATAATAACAAATGAACTGTGAGAGGAAGAACTGACACAGAGCCATTAGATGAGGGAGGGGGGCTGGTAGTTCTGAAATTCTACTCTCATCAGGAATGGGTTGAAGAGGGTAGTGTGTGTGTGTGTGTGTGTGTGTGTGTGTGTGTGTGTAGGTATATAAGTCTTCTAAATTCAGAAAAAAATAAAACACTAAGGGGATAAGGAGGAGCGAGAAGATGAAGAAGGATTTTTAGAGGGAACCTCACGTCAGATCTGGGTTAAAGAGAAGATAAAATATACATTTAGAAGGGAATAAAAGTCTTCTAGATGTATAAAGAAATAAGAGGGCAAGAGAACAGGATGGGGAGGTATCAAGGGTATTTAGTTTGATGGGAATGGGAAGATAAGAAAGGGGTCTTTGGAGGGGTGGTTAGGTTAAGCAATAGGAGGGAAAGATAGCAGGTAGAAGCAAAGTAGAGGAGTCAGGAGGGATAGGAAATAAGAGATACACATAGACAAAATAAAGATCAAGAATAGAATTTATTAGGGAAAATGGGTAGTAATTATGATCTCAGACAAAGTTAAAGCTAAAATAGATTTAACAAAAGAGAAAAATAGGGAAACTACACTATATGTCAACCATAGTCATCAATATTGGTTTAGACTATTTAAAATAGTTAGACAGTATAAGATTGGAATATTGCTGTGGTGTAGGCAATGATGAGTTGGTGGATTTAGAAAAATATGGAAAGACCTGGACTTAGGAAGGAAGATGTTATCCACCCCCAAAGAAACAGAGGACAAACAAGAACAGTACAGTCTTACATAGATGATGCATATGAATGTATATATCTATATATGAGTATGATTTTAGATATCTAAGTATATGTATGTTTATATGTGTGTTTTTCCATGCTAACTGAAGTCTGGGGGGGGGGAGGAAGGGGGAAAAGAACAACAAAGTAAAAAGTACACAACAGAGAACAAAAGATAACTTACAAGGAAGCTAAGAAAAGATGGATCGCTGTGAACACAATATGTAGTATTTATTATACAGGCTTTTTTGAAATGGAAATTTATTGCTATATATTTTGAATTCTCTCTTATGTTTTGTTGTGCACATAGCTTTTTTGCTTTTTTATTTTGCTTTTAAGTTTTAATATATAAATTTATAATGTTTCTTTTTGTTTTCTTATTGTATATTTAACTTTCAGGATTTAAATTTAAAATATATTAATTTTTACAGATTAATGACAATTTATCATACTAAAGTTTAGAAGACAGTGAATGTGAATATTGCATCTTCACCCTGACTTATTTACAAAAGGTATTGCCTACCCCTCAAAAAAAATGAAAATCGACAAAAGCAAAAACATTGATGTTGAATGCACCATTTCTTGAAGAAGTTTACAGATAGAAAAAAAGCCACCATAATGAGAAGGCCCCAAAAGAACAACATAGTACCTCATTCAGCAAATGTTCAAATGCCTCACCAGGAAGAAATATATTTCAACCAACAGTTTTAGATGGAAAGATCATTTGCAAGACATTAGAGAAGTACATTAGGAAACTGTGCAGTATGGCCTCATAAAATGGGAAAACATTTGAAAGAAAACAATGTTGTAGAGACTTTGGCAGGAGGTATGGAAAACACAGAAAATTCAAGTGAAATCTAGATGACCAGTTGTTAGAGAACAGATTCTTGGTCAGGTTGTTGTTCAGTCCTTTCAGTCATGTCTGACTCTTCACGACCCCATTTTTTATTTACTTGGCAAATATACTAGTTTGCCATTTCCTTCTCCAGCTCATTTTATAAATGAGGAAACCAAGGTAAACAGGGTTAAGTGACTTGCCCAAGGTCACACAGCTAGTAAGTGTCTGAGGCCAGATTTGAACTCTGGAAGATTAGTCTTCCCGATTCAAGGCCCAGCATTTTATGCACAGGGCCAATTAGCTGCCCTTTGTCAAATAGTCACTCAATAAACATTTATTAATATAAAATATTTACATTTATATAATATATTTACATAAATATATTAATATAAAAATAAACATTTATTAGACACCTATTGTATGCCAAGCACTGTGCTAATTGCTGGGAATACAAAAAAAGGCAAAAACCAGTCCCTACTCTCAAAGAGCTCATAATACAATGGGGGAGGCAACTAGCAAACAAATGTGTACAAACAAGGTATATATAGGATAAATAGGAAATAATAGAAAAGGCACTAGAATTCAGAGGGGTTGGGAAAGACTTCCTTTAGAAGATGGAATTTTAGTTGGAACTTAAAAAAAAGCAAGGAAAACCAGGAGAGAAGAGGAATGGAATTTGGGGTGGTGGGGAGGTGAGACTACAGTATGAAGGGCACTGAATGACAAACATGATTTTGTATTTGATCATGGAGATGATAGAAAACCATTGGTGTTTTCAAGGAAGGGGACCTGGAGTTAGACATGGTCAGACATGTACATATGTTAGGAAAATTCCTTTGGTGGCTGAATGGAGGGTGGATTGGAGTGGAAAGTCCTCCATCACCTCCAGCAGTGTGGTTGGAAGTATCAGAGGAGAGAAGGGGGCATATTCAGGAGATGTTGCAAAGGTGACATTGATAGCCTTGGCATTAAATTGGATTATGAGGGGCAAGAGATAGGGAGGCATCCAGGATAACTCCTACAGTTAGAGGGTACAGTTTGAACTAGATAGACTCTAAGACCCTTCCAATTCTGATATTCTGTGATTGTGAAAGAATTTAAAAATGAAACCTGGAGGATAACAGATATGAAATTGAAAAGATCTGAGAGCACTCCACTTTGACCAATCTGTTGGACATTTCAAGAATATGAAAGCCCTGAAAACGTGGCCCTATCTGCTGACTCAGAGACCTTAAACTACTCAGAAATAAGGAAAATTCTCCATCTCCATAGGGATTAAGAATGGCAAAAAGGGGGGCAGCTAGGTGGCACAGTGAATAGAGCACCGGCCCTGGAGTCAGGAGGACCTGAATTCAAATCTGACCTCAGACACAACACAAAAACTAGCCGTGTGACCTTGGGCAAGTCACTTAGCCCCAATTGCCCTCCAAAAAGCAAAAAAAAAAAAATGGCAAAAAGAAGTGAAACCTATGCAGCATTGGTGTATTTGAGACAAGATAGAGCCATGTAAATAATCCTGGGGTCCTAAAGATAAAAGATCTTAGACAATCACAGACATTATGTGAATATTTTTTTTCTCATGGATCTATCTATCCAGAGTACTGGACTGCTTCTAAATCTCCCTCTAACACTGGAGACCAGTACTCTCTAAGGAAGGAAATGAGCACTCATTAAGTACCTACTCTGTGCCAAACCCTGTGATACATGCCCCACAAATATTATCTTATTGATATAAATCTCATCTATTGAACTTTTGCTCACTGGCCTTCAACCATCTGGTCCAATTGCTACCTACCCTGACTTGTATTTTCCCTGACCTCTACTACCTCATAAGCTCTATCATGTCCCGCCTGATTTGGGCGACTATGCCCCCCAACTGACCATCTGACCCCTGCATTGTCTGACTTTGACTGCTTTCTACTCCTTCTCCCTGCCCCAGACTGGTAGCCCAACTCCATCATCAAGTAAATGACAAAATGTCGCCAAAGTAAGAAACTGGGGATAAAAGCAAATGTCAATTTGCTCAGCTGAGCTGTATGGGCCTGGGGGAAGAACAGCTCTATGCTCCAACTTAAACATAGTATTACTTTGTGTTGTTTTGTGTGTGTGTGTGTGTATGTTTTAAATCACCTCTACTATGACATATTAGTGATCATCTTGCTATAATTCTTGATTTTCTGGGTTAACAGAGGGGAGCATTAATTCCAATAAGACAGTGCACTGAATAATCTGCCTGGGGCTTTCCTCTTGCTACAGCAGCCATTTACATCTGGAGTATAGGAAGACAATGAGATAAAATAACGAGGGAGGCAAGTAGCTGGAAAGTAAGTCTCCAGAGTCTATTAGGGAAAGTAATAAATTCAGATAGTTTCCTCCCTGCCTTTCTGCATGGGCAGGAGGTGGAGCAAGAGCCCCATCTGCATAATATTTTTATCCTCCCAAAGAAATGAGGGGAAAAGCAGGCTCTGACCATTTAGCTAGCAATTGCCCATGATTCCCGTCTAGCTTTGCTGCCTTGATTTTCATTTCCTACAGCCAGTGTCCATCAGCAAATGCTACAAATCAGGGTTTGATTTACTGTTTTGTTGATTGCCTAAACCTAAAGTGATGGGAGAAATGATCATATTGCAAATTAAACTTAAAAGTCTGGCTTGCATTTTTTGGAGAGATCATTATTAAATATTTAGTAGCACATCACTGCTTTCAATCCTGTCAAATTCAGGACTCTGTCTCCTACAATTCCACTGTAGCCCTCCGGAGTATAGGTCCCAACTCTGCAGAAGCTATTCTAATGGCTACTCACTTGTATTTGGCCCATCTCAAGCACATCCTCCCCCATAAAAAAAAATCAGCAGTGGACCAAATGAAATAGTTTATAAAAAAAATTACAGAAACAGTGACTAATGGGTGCTTGAAAGAACTATGAATCTCAATGGCAGGAAAAGTCAAGAAATGGGAAACTAGGGAAAGGCAATTAGAACAACTTACTTGTAGAGAAGAAGATGAAGTACATAAATATACATATATGTATATATATATATATATATATATATAAACACAAATACAATGAAAATAGAAGTTTTATGACTTTTGTAAGTGACATTTGTAACCATCATCATTACTCAAAAGAAGCCCATGAAAATTCTATGCCCTATGAAGTATAGTAAAATATAATACAGGCACTCCTGACCTGATTTGTGAATGTCTCTTTTATACAAATGGATCCTTCTTCCCACCCACATCCCTTGGAACCCTTCCTTTTCACTCATCTCCTGAAAGAGAGCAGCCAAGCTAAACTGAGCCCATCATGCCACCTGGTGGCTTTAGCTGGCACCTATCTGCATCTATATTTCTCTGAGCGCAACCATGGGCTGGCTGTGTTTTCCTCTTGTCTTCTGACTTTTATTGTTCACCACTCAAGTCTTTCTCTTTTTTGTGTCTTTTTATTTATTTACAACATTGATTTTTTTACATTTTGAGTTCCAAATTTTATCCCCATAGTCCCTTCCCTACCCATTGAGAAGGCAAGCAATATGATATCAATTATACGTGTAAAGTCATACAAAATATATTTCCATATTATTCTATAAACATTTTTTAAAAGACTCTTAAAACACAGTTGTTGAACATGTGTAACCTTTATCAAATTACTTGTCATCTAAGGGTGGGGGGAGATCAGGAAAGAAAGGATAGAATCTGGAGCTCAAAACTTTTTTTTTAATTTTACTCATTTATTTAATTTTAGTTTACAACATTCATTTCCACAAGCTTTTGAGTCCCAAATTTTCTCCCCCTTCCTCTACTCCCCCCTTCCCCCATGGTGGCATGCATTTCTATATAGGTTCTACAAATGCCTTCACATTAAACATTAGTCTAGTTGTAAAGAAGGATTATAACCAATGGAATGAACAAGAAGAAAAAAGTAATAAAACAAAACAAAAAGAGAGAGAGAGCAAGAAATTTGCTTCAATCTGCACTCAGATACCATAAATCTTTCTCTGGATACAGATGGCCTTTTCCAACATGAGTCCTTTGAAGCTGTCATACAACCTTGCTTTGCTGAGATGAGCCTAGTTTATCAAAGTCAGTAATCACAAATTCAATGTGCTTATAATTGTGTACAATGTTCTCCTGGTTCTGCACCTCTCACTCAGCATCAGTTTATCTAAGTCTCTCCAGCTTATTATGATGTCTGTCTGCTCCTCATTTTTTATAACACAATAGTATTCCATTACATTCATATACTACAACTTGTTTAGCCATTCCCTAATTGATGGGCATCCCCTTTATTTCCAATTCTTTGCCACCAAAAAAAGAGCTGCTATAAGTATTTTTGTACATACAGGTCCTTTTCCCACTTGTATGATTTCTTTGGGACAGAGCCCTAGAAGTGGTATTTCTGGGACAAAGGGTATTTTTATAGCCCTTTGGGCATAGTTCCAAATTCTCTCCAGAATGGTTGGATCAGTTTACAACTCCACCAACAATGCAATAGTGTTCTAATTTTCCCACATCTTCTCCAGCATTTATCATTTTCCTGTTTTGTCATGTTAGCCAATCTGACTGGTGAGATGTGTACCTCTGAGTTGTTTTGATTTGCATTTCTCTATTCAATAGTGATTTAGAGCATTTTTCATATAATTATAGATATCTTTAATTTCTTCCTCTGAAAACTCTCTGTTCATTCCTTTGATCATTTATCAATTGGGGAATGACTTGTATTCTTACAAATTTGACTCAATTCTCTGTATGTTTTAGAAATGAGGCCTTTAGGGGCAGCTAGGTGGTGCAGTGAGTAAAGCGCCGGCCCCGGCCCCGGAGTCAGGAGGCCCCAATTTTGGTTCCGGCCTCAGACTCTTAACACCCACACACACATACACACACACACAAAAAAACTAGCCGTGTAACCTTGTGCAAGTTACCTAAACCCCATTTCCCCCCAAAAAAAAAAAAAAAAAAAAAAAAAAAAAAAAAGAAAAGAAAAGAAATAAGGCCTTTATCAGAGACACTAGTTGTAAAAATTATTTTCCAATTTTCCACTTCCCACCTAATCTTGGTTACAATGGCTTTATTTGTACAAAAACTTTTCAGTTTAATGTAATAAAAGTTATCCATTTTGTATTTTATGATGATCTCTATCTTTTGTTTGGTCATAAATTCTTCCCTCCTCCATAAATCTGACAGGTAAACTATTCCTTGCTCTCCCAGATTGCTTACAGTATCATCCTTTATATCTAGACCGTGAACCCATTTACACTTAATTTTAGCATATGATGTAAGATATTAATCTATGCCCAGTTTCTGCCATACTATTTTCCAGTTTTCCCAGCAGTTTTTGTCAAATAGTGAGTTGTTATTATAGAAGCTAGAGTCTTTGGGCTTATCAAACAGTAAATCACTATAGTCATTTACTATTGTGTCTTGTGTACACTAATCTATTCCACTGGTCCACTACTCTATTCCTAAGCCCCGAGTAGTTTTGATGACTGCTGCTTTATCATACAGTTTAAAATCTGGTATGGCTAAGCCACCTTCCCTAGCATTGCTTTTCATTAATTCCCTCGACATTCTGGACCTTTTGTTTTTCCAAATGAACTTTGTTACCATTTTTTCTAGCTCTATAAAATAATTTTTGGTAGATTGATTGGTATGGCACTAAATAAGTAAACTAATTTAGGTAAAATTCTCAGTTTTAGAATATTAGCTCAATCTAGCTACAAGCAATTAATGTTTTTTTCTAATTATTTAGATCTGACTTTATTTTGTGTGAAAAGTGTTTTGTAATTGTGCTCATATAGTTCCGGGATTTGTTTTGGCAAGTAGACTCCCAAATATTTTATAAATATCTACAGGAACTTTAAATGGAATTTCTCTATTTCTTGATTTTGGGCTTTGTTAGAAATAGATAGGATTGTCAAGGATTTACGTGGGTTTATTTTATAACCTGCAACTTTGATAAATTTATTTATTATCTCAAGTAGTTTTTAACTTGATTCTTGAGGATTCTTTAAGTATACCATTATATCATCTGCAAAGAGTGATAGCTTAGTTTTTTCTTTGCCTAATCTTATTCTTTTGATTTCTTTTTCTTCTCTTATTGCTACAGCTAATATTTCTAATACCATAGTGACAGTGGACATCCTTGTTTCACCCCCAATTTTACTGGAAATGTTTCTAGCTTATCTCTATTGCATATAATACTTGCTGATGGTTTTATATAGATGCTACTTAATATTTTAAGGACGACTCCATTTATTCCTATACTTTCTAGTGTTTTTAATAGGAATGGGTATTGTATTTTGTCAAAAGTTTTTTCTGCATCTATTGAGATAATCATATGGTTTCTACTAGTTTTGTTGTTGATATGATCAATTACACTAACAGTTTTCCTAATATTGAACCAGCCATACATTCCTGGAATAAATCTTACCAGATCAAAGTATATTATTTTTGTGATAAGTTGCTGTAATCTTTTTGTTAATATTTTATTTTAAATGTTTGCATCTATATTCATGAGGGAAATTGGTCTATAATTTTCTTTCTGTTTTGACTCTTCCTGATTCAGGTATTAGTACCCTATTTGTATCATAAAAAGAATTTGGTAGGACTCCTTCTTTTCCAATTTTCCCCAATAATCTATAAATTATTGGAATTAATTGTTCTTTAAATGTTTTATAGAATTCATTTGTAAATCCATCTGGCCCTGAAGATTTTTTCCTAGAGAATTCATTGATGGCTTGTTCGATTTCTTTTTCTGAGATGGAGTTATTTAAATATTTTACTTCCACTTCAGTTAATCTGGGCAAGTTATATTTTTGTAATATACATCCATTTCACTAAGGTCGTCAAATTTATGTGCATACAATTCAGCAAAATAATTCCCAATTATTATTTTAATTTCCTCTTTCTTGGAGGTAAATTCACCCTTTTCATTTTTTATTCCAGTAATTTGGTTTTCTTATTTCTTTTTTTTAATCAAATTGCCTAAAGGTTTGTCAATTTTATTGTTTTTTTTTTCATAAAACCAACTCTTAGTTTTATTTATTAGTTCAATAGTTTTCTTAATTTCAATTTGCTTAATTTCTCCTTTGTTAGTCAGCATTTCTAATTTAGTATTTAATTGGGGATTTGCAATTTGTTCCTTTTCTAGCTTTTTCAGTTGCATGCCTAATTCATTGATTTCCTTTTTCTCTATTTTATTCATGTAAGCATTCAGAGATATAAAACTTCCCCTAAGAACAGCTTTCGCTGCATCCCATAAGTTTTGATATGTTGTCTCATTATTGTCATTCTCTTGAATGAGGTTACTAATTGTTTCTACAATTTGTTGTTTGACCCACTCATTCTTTAGGATTAGATTATTTAGTTTCCAATTAGTTTTTAGTCTATCTTTCCATGGCCCTTAATTACATATAATTTTTATTGCATCATGATCTGAAAAGGATGCATTCAATATTTCTGCCTTTTCTGCACTGGATTGTGAGGTTTTTATGCCCTAGTACATCATCGGGTTTTTTTGTATGTACCATGTACCACTGAGAAGAAGGTATATTCCTTTTTATCCCCATTCAATCATTCAAGTCTTTCTTAAGTAATAATTCTTTTTTTTTAATTTTTTTGTCTTTCTTAATTTGTTTGTTCACTTTTAGTTTACAAGATTCAGTTCCACAATCCCTTGAGTTTCAGATTTTCTCTTCCTCCTTCTCCTCCCCCACCCCCACCCCCATGGCAGCATGCAATCAAGTATAGGGATCTGCAAATACTTTCACATTAGACATTAGTCAGGTTATAAAGAAGGTTTATATTGGATGGAATTAACAATGGGAAAGAGGAAACAAAACCAAACAAGAAAAAGAGAGCAGGTAGTTTGCTTCAATCTGCATTCAAACTCTGTTCTTTCTAGTTCTTTCTCTGAATGTAGACATCTCTCTCCATCATGAGTCTTTTTGAATTGTCTTATAACCCTGCATTGCTGAGAAAAGTCCAGTCTATCAAAGTTGGTCATCACACATATGTTGGGTCTGTTATTATGTACAAATTTCTCCTGGGTCTGCTCTTCTCACTCAGCATCAGTTCATATAAGCCTCTCCAGGTAAATAAATATGAAGTCCATCTGCTCCTCATTTCTTATAGCACTTGTTTAGCCATTCCCCTTAAGTAATAATTCTTATATGTGTGTATGTACATATACTGAAAGTTGTTGATTCACAAATGGAACAGAACAAGAAGGAAAAGGTTTTTCTTAAAATAACTGAATGCAAGCAAGAGTATAAAGATAGAGGAAGGAGAAGAGTAAAAATGAATGTATATATACATATAGACATATACACATGTGTCTACATATAATATATAAACATGCTTCTTATATGTGTACATACATTCATACATAAGTATATGTGTATGAGTGTCTATGTGACTATATAATATACACATATAACCCTTTTTTATTTTTCTCATTCTTTCTACTTTTGCTTTCAGTCAATTATCTCAGGAAAAACCTTTGCCCTCTCTATCTTTCTATTCCATTTTCAAGTCAAAAAATGACTCTAATCATGTCCTATGGGCATTAGTACTGCTGGTGACACACCTTCATCACAGAAAAAGAAAATCCAAAGTTCTGAAGTGAAATTAGAATTAAAGAATCATTGTCATCTATCTCTAAAGCTCTTGAAAATGTCCAGAAATTCTCTTGAGAATCTTCACAAAACTCTTTCTGCTTGTTCCTCCTCTCATCAAATCTGCTTTTAACTGCAAGAGGTCAAGATCAACAAAAACGATTTCTTTTGTCACGTTCCCATCCTACACAGTCACTACTGTTTAACAGTAGTGCAGAGAGAGGATGTCCAATTTATCCTAGACATACATTTTTGTGTTTAGTTTAGACAGTGAGCTTCTTGAGAGGAGGGACAACTTTTTGCCTTTCTTTGTATCTCCAGTGCTTAGCACAAGGTGGCACATAATTTTGTTGTTGCCGAGTCATTTTGGTTGTACCCAGCACTTCGTGACTCCATTTGGGTTTTCTTGGCAAAGATGTGGTTTTCTACTTCTGAAGCAAACAGGGGTTAGTGACTTTCTCAGGGCCACATAGCTAGTAAGTGTCTGAGCTCATATTTGAACTCAGATCCTCCTAGCTCCAAGGCCAGCTCTCTATCCACTGCACTACTTAACTGTCCCAGAATATCTTAGGTGCTTAATAAATGCTTGTTGTCTATTTTACATGACAAACAAACAGTATATCAGCTGCATTGTATGTTATATAGGCTTGAGTGGGCTAGCCTAGGAACCTACAAATAGCATTATTTCTTTTGAGTAATTGTGTTTCTGGCTTTCAAACAATCAACTTACAAATAAAATTTGAGAATGTAACCTATTTATGAGGAGTATTATATTACATTGATCTTGGAGTCAAGATTTAAATCTTGCCTTTGACCAAAGTTACTTAAATTCTCTAAGTCTCGTTTTCTAAATTTCTAAAACAGGGATGGTAATTTCTGTGGTATATGTCTTCCAGGGTTATGTGAATATCAAATAAAATAATGTTTATAAAGTGTTTTTAAAACCTTGAAGTGCTATGGAAATGCCAGTGATAAGATGTAGCTATCTGCCCACTAATACAGACATTAGAAATGTCCCTGACCCTGCTCTACCTCTAAATATCTATGTGACTTTGTACAAGTGACATAGCCTTTCTCCACCTTAGTTTCCTCAACTGTAAAATGGGAACAACAGCCTTCTTCACATGATGTTGTGATGATCAAATGAAACAATACATCTGAAGTTCTTTTTGAAACATAAAATGCTGGACAGATGTGAAACTACATGGCTAGCACCCTAGTTCAGTCCCTTACTACCTAATCCCTGGATTCTTTCAATAGACTTTTAACTAGATTCTCGGCCTAGGTATCTTTACTCTCCAATTTGCCACACAACCAAATTGATATTTACAAAGCACAGATTTGATCATGTTATTCCCTTGTTCAAAAACCCCATTGGTTGCCTATTGTATCTAGCATAAAATATATATTCCTCTGTTTGGCATTTAAAGCCCTTTACAATCTGGTCCCAGGCTACTTTTCTGGGCTAACTACTCCTCTTTATATATTGCATGTTCTGGTTGAACAGGTTGACTTGTTTCCCACCTCTATGTCTTTGCACAGAGTCATGTTTCTCCACCTCTCAGCCTAATTTGAAGTTCATCTCAAATATCACCTCCTTAAATATAAGACCTTTCCTGATTCTTCTTCCCATGCTTCTAGTAGCTTCCTCATTACTTGAAATTATTGTATATATCTTGTTTTAACGTATTTGTTTTTTAGCGTAATGTATGTTTCCCTCATGATGTAAGCTGCTTTAGGAAATGGAATTTTCTTGGTCTCTGTATCTCTATTACCTAGCAGAATTCCCAGTAAATCGTAGGCATTTAATAAATCAGAGGATCATATGTCATTGAAAGCTAAAAAGGTGTCTTCGAGAGCATCTAGCCCAACTTTTTCCTTCCATATCCGAGGAGATGAGACTTAGAAATATTAAGTGAGTAGCCATGGTTGCACATTTGGTAAAATGTAGAAATGAGGTTTGAATCCAGGTTTTCCTGATTCCAAGCCTAGCACCCTGCCATCATGTTGCCTTTTCCTTAAATATATGTTGAATTAATGAATACCTTCCCTACCTTTCTTCCCTTGCCTTCTCATTGAAATTATGAGACAGAAATGAAAAAGGAAGATTGACCTCTCCTTAATTCTTGAATCTCCCATTATTCATTCCCCTTCTTGTTCTTCTCTATCATACACAAACCTACCTATCATGAAATATGGCAGAATCTGATATCAGAGTTGGATGACTTCCGTGCTGCCCACCGACCCTGCCAGTGGTACCTAGTGCCATCCAAAGGTAATTTTAGCTTCATTGGTGTCACTCGAGAGTCAAGAGGCTGTTGGTTCCTACACTGGCTGGCGACATTACGATATTTGCTTTTGTTAAGTATTAGTGATATTAAGACAATGAGGAATTCTATCAGACAAAACGAATATAATAAGGTCACACTGAGTGCAATGAAATTTTTCAGAAACACAACTCCAATGTGAGAAATCTCCTGGTTCAGGTCAATTTTAGGATGAAATAAAGAACTTGTCAATGAATCATTGAATATTTATTTATTCATTTTTAAAGTAATTGGGGTTAAGTAACTTGCTCAAGGTTACATGGCCAGTTATTTCTGGGTGTAGTGCTAAGTACCAGAGCCCGGATTTGATCCCAGGTTATCCCAATTCTGGGGCTGGTGCTCTTACTCACTGCGCCACCTGGCCACCCCTAATCATTGAACATTTAACACAAAGAGGTTTACTTTGCTTTAACATAATAAGAATGTACAAAAGTACAGTGGCAATTATCTGGGCTTGGACCCCATATCTATATATGGAAATGTATCTGGACAGTAGGTTTTCAGGATATGACTCACAGAGTGACTCACATGGTCTTAGGTGACCACTAAGTCTGAGACAGCCACACTCCCTGTGTCTGGGGCTTTTTATTTCCCTAGAATACCAAGAAACTAGTACTGTAGATAGTGTGCTGGGCCTGGAGTCAGGGAAACTCATTTTACTGAGTTGAGATCTGGCCTCAGACATTTACTAGCTATGTGACCCCTACCTCTCTTTATTTCAGTTTCCTCATATGTAAAATGAGCTGGAGAAGGAAATGGCAAGCCACTCCAGTATCTTTGACAAGAAAACCCCCAATGATCAGAGTCAGACACAACTGAAACAACTGAACAAAAAGACAAAGAAACGAGGATCAGTCTTGTTGTGGCATAGCTCTGTCTTCTTTTAAATAAAGCCTTCCCATGTTGTGATTGGGAGGAAAGAAGTTGTATAAGGGAAATTTTGGTGTTTTCACAACACTGACCTTCACTGTCCTGCCTTCATGACTTTCTTCAGGCTGTTTACTAGGCCTACAATATCATACTCCCTATCCCTGACTTCTCTTATTAATTTCCTTCTGGTCTATTCTACATTTAACACCTAGGTTAAATACTATTTCCTCCACAAAATCTTCCCTTGTTCTCTGTAGGGAAACTTCCTTGAGTCAGTCCTCACATAGTACTTTGTGATTCCCTTATACATTCATCCTGGTATTGTCTTCTATTAAGAACTCACATTTCATCATACTTAAAACTGTAGAAGGCACTTTCCTCACAATAACCCTAGGGGGTAGGTAATATAAGTATTATTATTCCCATTTTACAGATGAGGAAACTAAGGCTATGAGAGATTAAAGTGACCTATCCAGAGATATACAACTAGTAATTATCCGGGTATAATTCCATCCCAGTTTCCTGGCTCTAAGTCCTGTATTCCTTCCAGCACACCAACTTGCTTTCTCAATATATTGTTAAAAGGAGTTGTGTATGTGTTCTGTCCTGTGTCTTATTGATCTCTGTATCTCCTCGAGCACCTATCAAAATGCTCAGGACCTAGTAGGAAATTAATGAATTCTTTTTTGAAGTTCAAATTGTTGAAAGCTCAGATAACAAAGGATGGGACTGGTATAATATCATAATAGGGACTGAATATTCAAGGACATAGCAAGCTGGAAGACTGGACCCAATCCATCCTTGACCTCTCCTTCCCATCAAGCCCTGCACACATACCATCTCTGACTCCTGAACCTTTACTTGTTCCTCTTTGCCATATGCAAAAAACATACACAA
Source organism: Petaurus breviceps papuanus (assembly GCF_028583685.1). Lineage (NCBI taxonomy): Eukaryota > Metazoa > Chordata > Mammalia > Diprotodontia > Petauridae > Petaurus > Petaurus breviceps. The sequence goes on along the minus strand of NW_027186546.1, from coordinate 7,268,561 downwards.
GAGCTATGGAGCCATTCGATGTACTTACTAGACCGTAGTATTAGGAGAATGGGTTTTTATTGCTGTTGTTCAGTCATTTCTGTTGGGTCCCACTTTTCATGATCCCATTTGAGGTTTTCTTGGCAAAGATACTGGATTAGTCTGCTATTTCCTTCTCCAGCTCATTTTACAGATGAGGAAACTAAGGCAAACCAGAGTTAAGTGACTAGCCCAAGGTCTCATGACTAATAAGTGTCTGAGGCCAGATTTGAATTCAGGAAGATGAGTTTTATTGACTCCAGGCCCAGCAGTCTATCCACTGCACCACCTAACTGTCCAAAGGGAATGCTTAAAGTCCATCAAAAATTCCTTGAACCATTACAAAAAACTTACTTTTGAGATTAGCAGACATCACTTTGTTTGACCTATGAAAGACTTTTTTTCCCTAATGAATACATCTGGAAAATTGTTCACTTTTCAAAGTCTATTTTTCAGTTTGAAAAAGGCAAAAAAATCTCTTTGTCTTTACCAACAGATGATGTTTTGCCATCAGCTAGAAGAGAGGGCAAAAGCAATTCAAGAAGCAAGTTTTCAATCCAGAGTTTAACCACATCCAATGAAAATATTTTGACCTTTTGCAGTGTTCTTTAAAGAATGTAGTGCATTCACACACACAGTCTTTCCTTTGAAGGTAGAGTTCTTAACCTTCTTTGTGTTGTAGACCCCTTTGGCAGTCTGACGATGCCTATGGACCCCTTCTCAGAATGTTTTTATTTTACAATTATAGTTGCAGGAAATGCTAAATTTCAGTAAGAAAGGTTGCTTAATTTTTTTTTCTTTTTTCCCATCCAAGTTCATGGTGTCCTTGAAATCTGTCTATGAACCCCTTGAGGCTCTGCCGACCCCAGGTAAAGAACTCCTGCTTTACACAAAGCTGAAGTAGCCACTGTGCAGAACTAATATTTTCAGGTCTGAAATATTAGCACCCTTGAGTCACAGGAACAGTCAGTCCCCAAGATCTTTAATAACAAAGTGAGATAAGAAGATGGTATAGCAGGTAACTTATAGAATCAAATATTCAGAGCTGGAAAAACCCCAGAGACCATCTTATTCAGTCCTGCTCATTTTACAAAAGAAGAAACTGAGCCTCAGAAAAGTTAAGTGATTTGCCTCTAGGTACAAAGCTAGTAAGCGTCAGTTAGTAAAGATAGTCAGCTAGTAAAATTGGATGGGAGCCCAGCTCTTGGTGATGTCAAATCTGACATTCTATCCACAGTTCCAGTCACTTATAAGGGGGCTCATCCTGCTTGTGGCAATCCAGTTTTTCAACAGATTCCAACAATTCTGCGATTTTCATCTCACAAGGCAATGTTGATGATTATAGCTACTGCTGTCATAACCTCTGCTAGTCTGTATTCTCTTCCTTTCAACAAACTGAGTGAGTAGAGGCATGATTCTGAAAAAGCAAAATTATGATAAAATTAGATTTTTTGTCAGTGGTACATTTCAAAATAATGGGCCCTCCCCCTTGTCAAAATTTCAGAAGCAGATCCTTTATTAACTGAAAAGATGAACATGCCTCTTGCAATGCTGGGACTGCTTGGGATGCATTTCCCTCCAAATGGAGAGAAAACGGAGGCACCCAGCAAGAGCTAACCATGACTCCAACGCTAGCTCTGAATCTGATTCGCCATTCCTTGTCCTTTTCACTTTCCTAAAGCAGAGTTCAACATCTAGGTGGCACAATGGATAAAGCTCTGAGCCTGGAGTCAGGTTCAAATCCATCTTTAGACATTTACTAGTTGTGTGACCCTGAGCAAGTCACTTAACCCTGTTTGGCCCCAGTTCCTCATCTGTAAAGTAAACTGGAGAAGGAAATGGGAAACCACTCCAGTATCTTTGCCAAAAAAACCCAAATGGGGCCATGAAGAGTCAGACACACCTGAACGACCACAAACATACAAGAAGATATATAAAGGATAAATGGTAGATACCCACAGAGGGAAAGCACTAGCATTAAGGAGGACCAGGAAAGACTTCTAGTGCAAAGTAGGATTTTACCGCAAGTCATTGAAGGAAACCAGGTGGTAGAAGAAAGGAGGGAAGGGGCGGCTAGGTGGTGCAGTGAATAGACCACCAGCCCTGGAGTCAGGAGGACCTGAGTTCAAATCCGACCTCAGACACTTGACACACGTATTAGCCATATGAATTTGGGCAAGTCACTTAACCCTAATTGCCCTCCAAAAAAAAAAAAGGAGGGGAAAAAATTCTAGACATGCAAAAGAGTGAGCCAGTGATAACATACCATCAGAAGATGGAGCGACTTGTGTGAGGAGCCCAAAGATACCACTGTCACTGGATTTTAGAGTGCACAAAAGGAAGTAAAATATAAGAATACTGGAAAGTTTGGAGGGTGACAGATTGTGGAGGGCTTTAAAAGCCTAACATCTGATGGTATTATTGTTTGACTATAAATATCAAATCTGAGGCCAGATTTGAACTGAGGTTGTCCTGACTCCAGAGTCAGGGTTCTATCCACTGCACCACCTCCTGACTGATATCAGTCCACTGGACCCAGATGGCTCTGTAGGAGAAAGTGAGGCTGGTGACTTTGTACAGCCATCCCTCACTCAAATCAAAGTCAACTACAAGTCATGTCATCATCTCCCTGATGTTGTGGTCCTCTTTGAGAGCAAAGGACAAACCACACACAATTTGATTATACATATTATATTTTATATTTATTATATTTATATTTGACTATAAATATTCTATTTTATCCTGGAAGTCACAGGGACCTACTTAAGTTTATTGGATGGGAGGGGGGGGGAATTTGGTAAGTCCTTCACTTTAGGAAGATAACTGTGGTAACTGAGTGAAGATAAACTGAAGACTTGAGTAAAGGAGACCAACAAGAAAGCTATTGCAGTAGCACAGGCACGAGGTGATGAGGTCATGCAGCAGGTGATGCCCGTGGCAGAGGAGAAAAAAAGGAAACAGAGGACAGATGTTTCAAAAGTAGAATTGGCAGGACTTGATAATAGATTGGAAATGAAAGTGAGGAGGGGGCTGAGGTGTTCAGGATGACACTTATTTTGAAAACTTGGGTGACTGGGAGAATGGTGGAGCCCTTAATACTAACAAAGAAGTTGAGGGGAGAAAAGGCTTTGGGGGCAAAGATGATGAGAGTTCAATTTTTGATTTGCTGAATGTAAGCCGTCCAAGGCACTTCCACTTGCAGATGTCCAATTAGCAGTTGGAGATGTGAAACTGAAGGTCAGGAGAGAGGTAAGGACTGAAAAAATAGAACTCAGAACCATTTGTATCAAAATAATTGAATACATGAGAGCTAATGAGATCAAGCAAGATAGTATAGAGAGAGAAGAAAAAAGGGCCTAGGACAGAGCCTTGACCAATACGCACACCCACAGAGGGTCTGCCTGCCTCTTGCCTCTCCCCACTCCAATCCATCTTCCATTCAGCCACCAAGTGATTTTCCTAAAGTATAAGTCTAAATATGTCATCTCATCATTCAATAAACTCCAATGGCTCCCTATGGTCTGTAGAATCAAATATAAAATCTTCTATTTGGCATTCAAAGTCCTTCTAAACCTAGCCCCCTCCTACCTTTCTAGTCTTCTTATATTTCTTATACTGCTTACCACATACTCTTCAGTCCAAAGACAATGACCTCCTGGTTGTTACACAGAAAGATGTTCCATCTCCCATCTCCAGGCGTCTTTCTGGCTGTCCTTCATGTCTGGAATAGTCTCCCTCCTCCTCTCTACCTACTGGCCTCCCCTGCTTCCTTTAAGTCCCAAATAAAACCCATCTTCCACAGGAAGTCTTTCCCAGTCTTTCTTAATTCTAGTGCTTCCCCTATGTTAATTATTTCCCATTTCTCCTATATATAGCTTGTTTGTACACTTTTATTTGTTTGATATTTTCCCTATTACATTGTGAGGTCCTTGAGGACAAGAACTGTCTTCTGCCTCTTTTTGTATCCCCAGTGCATCAAACAGTGCCTGGTACATAACAGGCATTTAATAAATGTTTATTGACTGACTGACTGATTGCTAGCCACCAAGTGAGACATGGATGAGTTCCACCAGTTGTTCCTGGTTCTGTCCTAGGGGCAAAAGAGAACATGTCTAATTTTTTTTTTTAAATACTCATTGGAAATTTCTAACTGGACATCCCATAGGCATCTCAAACTCAATATGTCCAAAAGAACCCCTCATTATCTTTTCCCCAAAACCCACTTAGCTTCTGAATTTACCTATTCTATCAAGAACACTATCAACCTTCCAATCATTGAGGTTCATAACCTTGGTGTCATCCTTGAAATTCTCACCCCAACACATCCAATAAGGTGCCAAATATTGTGGTTCCTATTCTCACAACAGCTCTAACATATGTCCGTCCTGGGCAAGTCACAGTGTCTTTGAGTCTCAGTTTACCATCTGTAAAATGGGGGGTGGGAGGGAAGAAATGTAGTAGGATTGAACTAGAGGATCTCCCAGCTTAATTTTAACTCTACATTAGTAATCCTAGGATTGCTTCTCTCCACTCGCTAGCTGTCTAGATCAGATCTTCATGATTTCTCACCTGGACCTCTACAACTATTTGGTTTCTCTCCCTCAAGTCTCTTCTGTCCATTCTCCTCATAGCCACCAAGGTGATTTGCATAAAGTACAGCTATTATAATGTCTTTCTCCTATTCAATAAATTTCAGAGGTTCCCTGTTACCTCTAGGATCAAATAAACTCCTGTTTGGTATGAAAATTCTCAATAACTTGGCTCTTTGTTTTACCTCTCTGGTCTTCTTACAAATTACCCCCTTAATGTCCTCTACAATACAATCACATTGGATGACTTTTTCTTCCTCCACAAGTTGAAAATTTGGATGACTGGAAGAATGGTAGAGCCCTCAATATTAACAAAGTTCAGGAGAGGATCTTCATATCCTGTTTTTTAGGTTTAGTTCTGGCTGTATCCCTCCATTCTAACTCTTGGAGTTTTTCTACTCCCTTTAAGACTCAATCCAAGCATCACCCTCAGAAGGCCTTTGCTGTTCCCCTCAGCTGCTAGTGCCTTTCCATTCAATGGTAACTTGGTTTTGTATGTCTTGTTATATTTAGATGTATACATGTCTCCTCGGTTAAAATATAAGTTCTTTGGCGCAGGAACTTATAATTTTGATTCTGTATCCCATGTGCTTACCACAGTTCCCAGCTAGAACATAGTAGCTACTCAGTAAATGCTCATTGACTCACTGAGATGTCAAAGAAAGGAGAAAGGAAAATGAGAAGAGAATCCAATTTACCTCCTGACTGAATGTGCTTATTCTCATAGAAAGAGCCTGTTCTTCCTACTTTTGGCTATGTTTCCTAAAACTCTCCCCTGAGGTGGTCATGAATCATACAAAGAACAAAGATGTCAAAAATCATTCATGGCCTGAATTAATGATTTAACTCTTTTTTAATTCATTTTTTTGGTTACATTTTGAGTTCCAAACTGTCTCTCCTACACTAGAGAAGGCCATCATTTGACAGATTTATAAATATATATAAAACCATACTATGCAGACTTCTATTTATTAGTTCTTTCTCTGGAAATAGATAGCATCTTCCTTCATAGGACCTTTGTAGTTAATTGAGTGTTTCTAATATGCAGAATCAGTTGTTCTCAAAACAATGTTGCTGCTACTGTGTACAACATTCTCTTGATTCTGCTCATTTCACTTTTCATTATTTCATGCAAGTCTTCCCATGTTTTTCTAAGATCAATCAGCTCATCATTTCTTATGGAACAATAGCATTCCATAATAATCATATACCACAACTTGTTTAGCCCTCAATTTCCATCTCTTTGCCATCACAAAGAGAACTACTATAAATATTTTAGAACGTACAGGTTATTTTCCTTTTTCCCTGATCACCTTGAGAAACAAACCTAGTAGTGGTATTGCTAGGTCAAAAGGTATACACAGTTTTATCATTCTTGGGGCAGAATTCCAGATTGCTCACCAAAATGGCCAGATTGATTTAACTCAACTATCTAGTGATAATCTCTAGGATCTCATAAATGCCCTGAATACAGAGAACAGGTTAACATTCGTGGTAGAACTTTTGTTCAGTACTTCTTATAATGATTTGTCTTGTATTGATGAAATGGATATGCAGACTACTCCCTATTAGAATGAAAGCTCCCTGAGGGCAAAACTGGCTTTTGCTTCTTTTTATGTCCCTAACACTTAGCACAGTGCTTGGTACATAATAGGAACTTAATAAATATTTATTGATCGATTAATTTAAAACAAGCCCTAAAATGCTATTTTATACAAGAGGGAATTGAGGCTGTGAGAGGTTGTGGCGTTCCCAGAGTCACACAGCAAGTGTCTGAAATAGCATTTCAGCCCAACACTCCCTGACTCCTGGTCTCTCTTCTTTTTCAAGAAGTTCAGTCCCTGACTCACAGTCATCCTCTCTGCCCCAATTCCTGCTCTCATCCTTGGGAACTTCAATAGACCTATTCCTGCTCCCTTAAACAACCTGGTCTCCCCCTGGAGGACACCTACCGAGATGCCTCCTTTTCATCAAGTGGTTCCCCAACCAATATGTTCATCCCCATTCTCCTCCCCCAGCCCAAGCTTCCGCCTGCAAGATAAGGTAGGAAATACAGCAGTGCAAAATTTGGAAAGATAAAAAGGTTCCCTCAGATGGGAGGGGCAGAAGTATCTGCAGGAAGGTATGGCCTGAGGTATCATCTCCCTTCCTGGCCTAGCTCCTAAAATGCCTCCTCCCTCCCTAGGGAATAAATGGTGTTCTCCTTAATGCTAGTGCCCTGGCCATAACTCTAGTCACAATCTGCTCTGGAGTCTGATGCACTCTTTCCTTACACCTTACTGCTTTGTTCTCATGCCACTCAAGCTCTGATAGATGAGTTTTTGCTTTGTTTGCTTCTCACTTTTTGGCCAGCTACCACACTCAAGCTTCCCCTTCTCATTCCCCTTTACGTGTTGTCTTTCCCCATTGGAATTAAAATTTCCTTGAACGGAAAGATTGTCTTGCTTGCTTGTATCTCTATACGTGGCATGGTGCCTAGTATACAGTAAACACTTGATAAATGCCTTTTCATTCCTTCAAACAATTTGTTACTAGCTTGAGCTATATCCAGGGGGCTCAGCCTAACTGCCCTCATCATTGCTCCCCACTACAGATGGACAATCAGACTTTCTCTACAATGTATTTCAAAGTCTAGGAGCAAATTTCAATAAATGAGAAAACTCGGATTTTTCTCAAATTCCATTGTATTATCTATTCATTTTATTTTATCTTTTTGGAGGGGAGAAGGCAGGGCAATTGGGTTAAGTGACTTGCCCAAAGTCACATGGCTAGTAAGTGTTAAGTGTCTGAGGTCAAATTTTAACGCAGTTCCTCCTAACTCCAGGGCCGGTGCTCTATTCACTGGGCCACCTAGCCACACCACCCATCTATTCATTTTAGAAGTGGGATGTAGTAGAAAGAGAGCAAAGCTGTGAGTCAGAGGTTCGAAGTCTGGCTCTGGTGACAACAGTCAACTGTGTGCCCTTGTATGACTATGGGCAAAGCCATTTAATCCCTGCAGTCCTCATGCTTATCAATTGACTGACTTCCAGATCAAAATCCAAAATCCATGATCGTATGATCTTCAGAAATTCTGTTCTCTCCAGCCTCTTGATTTTCATCCAAGCAAGGTAAAGAAATAAGCTTTTTGTGCCTGTATCACTGTTCTATGTGGCTTTGTGGTTCAGGTTAGAGAAAAGATCTGAGTTTGAGGATTTATAGGAAATTGGTCCTTGGGATCTAGTACAAACATGAACTTTATTATTAGACGATACAGCAAACAGGAAAGAATGAAAACATACACCATATACATACTACATGACAACACAGATGGAAAGAGATTCAGCCAGATACTCATGTGAGACAGAGTGGAATCTGAACAGGGAAGTTTTATACCTTAAACACGGGCTTAGTTGAGAAAAGGTAATCAGTGCCAAATATTGGAAGGAGCATCCCTATTTAGACCCCAATGTGATAAGGAAATTCTCCTGGTTGCCCATCAGTACGAGACTCAGGAGGGGGAGTTTCCTAACTGGAACCAGAAATCAGATGAGGGTCCAATTAGACAGGAGCCACAATCATTTACATTTTGGACGTAGGATCAGAGTCTGTCATAGCTTATATATTTATCATCATTAGGACCACTTAGCTGAAGTGACGCCATATTGGACTCCTGTTGCTTATACAAAAAATTATATTATTAAAAATCACAATTATAACAATGAACTAAATTGGGAAAATGAGTCTGGATAATGTTAAGAGTATAAGTTTCTAAGAATCAGGACGTGCTGGAACCAGCTCTAACTTGCTCAGAAGCTGATTATTAAATTTTTAGTGTCAGCACTTATCTGCAATCACTACAAATCTGTGCTTGGTTTATTGTTTTGTTGATTCTCTCGACTTCAGAAAGTGTTAATAATGCAGATTGAACTTTAAAAATGCTTTTTCCCCCTGAGAACCCGGTTCATAAACACTTACCAGCACACCCCTGTACTTCTCTATAAATATGGCTTGAGATCCGTAGGACTGCATAGAAGACTCAAGGAATAAATCACCACCAGACTAGAGGCATGGTGGCTATAGGTTAGTAGTAATAACTGGCACTTATAAAGCACTTCATGTCTTTGCAAAATGTTTTATACCCATTTTCTCATTTGAGCCTCAAAACACCCCTGCTTGAAAACCACATATTAGAGCAATTTAGTGTCTTCATTCTTTTGCAGGTAGAGTAGGATGTGATGCATCCCCTTGTTTACAGAAGCCCAGTTTGGGACTTTAATACTACTATTCATTCCTCTGATTTCTCCAGAATTTATTTTATGGCATTTGGGGCACATATCATTTTTATAGGGCCATATTCCAATGTTAAAAGGTAAATCCTACAGTCAACCCCTCTCAAATGGGTTACGGAGTATCAGTATGATTAGAGCTCTGAGATTCACTTGCTTGGCCAAGTACCGATATTAGAGATGAAAGCACCCAATCCCTGCTACCTTGGTTCAAATTAAATTTCTTTTTGGTCCATTTGATAGTTTGCATGGTGGTGCTTTTTACACCAGAGGCAAAATGTATGCATTGTAAATACTGGTCAGCTATTTCAGGCTGTACTTTGATGAGATCAAGACAACCCTGGGTTTTGCAATTTCAAAAACTCAATTTTATCTATTCGTCCGGGGTGGTCAGGCTACTTATTTAAAATCACAAGAAACTGATTTATATCCTACCCATGACACTTGCTTCCTGTATAACTTTGGGCAAGTTACTTGAATAGCCTGAGTCTTTGTTTCCTTATCTGTAAAGTGAGGGATTTGAGCAAAATGGCCTCTGAGTTTGCTGCAAGTCCCAAATATGATACCATACAATCTGTGCTCCAGATCTATAATGCCAATATATGAATGTATTTTTTTGTTCAGTTGTTTTTAGTCATATCTGACTCTTTGTCAGGTCCCCAGTTGGAGTTTTATTGACAAAGATACTAAAGTAGTTTGCCTTTTCCTTCTCCAGTCCACTTTGCAGATGAGAAACTGAGGAAAACAGGATTAAGTAACTTTCCCAATGTCACAGCTGGTAAGTGTCTGAGATTGGATTTGAACTCAGAAAGATGAGTCTTCCTGACTTCAGGCCCAGCACTCTATCCATTACAAGCAACCTAGCTACTTGTATTGAATAAATTAGTAGAGACAATATGTGGGCTGGTAATTTGCACCAGGCACTTGGTACAAATTTTTACTTGGTAGGTCAGAAGTGTCCCTGGTGACCAAATAATTTGAAAAAAAATGTAGCAACTCCAAAAGTATATCCATATCAGCTTAATATAGCCTAGTGACAAAGATCATGTGTCATTTTTTAGTGTTATTTATATCTACATGACCAGAACAAGTCTTTTAGAATGAGGGCAACCTTCCCTAGGTCAGTGCTTTTGAAAGGCTGTCAAATGCTGTGTCATCCAACTTTCCTTTTTCAATATTTTTCATCAGTCATCAAATGCTTCTAATTTTACACTATGCTCTCATGTTGTGATTTCTCATACTGTGCTTTATCTCAGCTGGCTCTTTATTATGGTAGCCATTTAATGGCATCCGAGTCTATCTCCAGATCTCAGTGTCCAGTACATTCTCATCCTGTAGTTTTGCTTTTATTCTCATGAGTTTCAATTTCAGAGGAAGGTATTCTGTGTCCTTGTTGCCCTATTAGACTGTACTGTCTTTGAGAGTCTAGTAATCCCTCTAAATACACTGAATAAATTATGTAACCTGAACTTGTATTCTTTTGAACTATGTAAAAACAGTAAGGTTTTATCTAAATATATTTATTTATTCAACAAATATTTATGTCATGTATGACATATGCAGCATTATACTAAAGATATTTATCTGAAAACATGGATAGTCCCTGTTCTTTAGGATCTTACAGTCTAACTGGAAAGCCAAGATTAGCAAACTTGAAGATTTAAGCAATGATACCATGCATGTCACAAAATTAATGACAATAATGATTATAATAGTTAATTAACATTTATATAACACTTAAAAATTGGTAAAACACATTACAATATTATTTCATTTGATCCTCACAATAACCTTAGGGAAGTAGGTGCTATTATTATTTCAATTTTACAGGTGAAGCAATTGGGGCAAAGAAAAGTTAAGCAACTTGCCCAGGGTTACACAGCTAGTAGTGTCTGAGGTTGGATTTAAACTCACATCCTACTGACTCATCTAGAGCTCTATCCACAAACCACATAGCTGTCAAAGCAAACCTGCCTCACAATGTTTCTCTGATTCTAGCTTGCTTTATTTAGAGAGTATCCATTAAATTTAACATAATTTCATTTTTAAGAAAACATTGACTAGTATGTGTAAAACACTGAGCCCTAAGAATTCCTTGATGGATCTATAATTTCATGGTGGGGTTATTGCCTCTAATTTTCATCCCTTTTCATCCTTTGTGATCCTGGGGATATAAAAATGAAAAATGACAGCTTCTGTCCTCAAGAAGTTTGCAGTCTAGGGAAAAGACATAAACAGATAAATATATTAAAATTTTAGAATGATAAATGTAAATAAAAGTCAAAGAGATGTATGAGAGATTGAGGAGGGAGGAATCTCTTCTGGCTAAGAAGAGAATTAAAACTAACATTTAACCACCTATAAGGATCGAAACTGCTTTAAATACACAATCTCCTTTTGATCTTCACAACAATCCCATAAAGTAAGTATTACAGATATTATTTTACAGATTATGAAACTGGAACTCAGCAAGGGTAGTATTCTGGGATGGGATTGTCCCAGGTCAATATTCCAATAGGTTAGCTTCCATTTTGGAACAAAATGGAACAGTCATAGTTAATTCATAGAAAGGAGATTTACCTAGCCATAGAAAGAAAGGGATATTCAATAAGGACTCTTGGAGTTGACCTAGCTGAAAGATCACCTGGAATTCCTCATGGCATTTTTTTTATTCAGGCAACAAGGAAGTGATGTCAAAAGCTGAAGCCTTTAGTGCCCTGAGTCAAAGAATTCTTCAGGATGTATGGTCTTAAAAACTTTTAAGGAAAAAACTAGCCTAACTTGCATAGGGGAAAGGGTTAGGATATTACTCCTGCCACAGGCTGTGACTTGACCAGGATCACAAAGCTTGTGTCTGAGGTAACATTAGGGGCCAGGTTTTTCTTAACCCCACATCCAATAAGATTTTTATTATACCATTTAAACTCTGAGATCAGTGAAGGATTCTTAATGGAGAAGGCACCTGACCTAAACTTTGAAGGAAGGAAAAGATTTTAATAGATAGATATGCAAAGAGACCAGGGTAGTCAGACAAATTTTATCAGGTTATTTTTAATATGAAGTTTTTCTTTCACTGGATCATAAATCAAGATCATAAAATATTTGGAAATAAAATGTAGTCCTGGGATTCAAATTCCTGGGCATGGTTAGAGAGAATGACCCCCACCATGACATTATGGATCCATCAAAGAATTTCCAGGGTTCTGAAGTAGAAATATTGTCTGCATAAAAGTAAAACTAAGAGCTAGTTCAAATCAGCAAAATATAAATCTTACTAGCAAAGGAAGTTTGGAAAGAAAATAAACACCATATAAGAAAATCCTTGAAGTTTCTCTTTGACATTTCTACTTACAGAATCAGTCAAAGGTCAACTCCTTAACAAGTATTCATTCTCTAAAGGGCTTTATTTATTTTGGTGAGGTAATAGAGGTTAAGTGACTTGCCCAGAGTCACACAGTTAGTAAGCATCAACTGGATTTGAACTCAGGTCTTCCTGACTCCAGGACTAGAGCTCTATTCACTAAGTCTATCCACTAAGAGTCACCTAACTACCCCTCTCTAAAGGACTTTAAAACCCTCTGATTCTTGTTTTCTTGAGTCTGGATCTTAAGCATAAGCCTAGATGATTTTTAATTATCTGAAATTATGTTCAGAAAGTTTTTTTGTTCTTTTACAAAGTCTGATTTTCTTATCTTAGACAAGCCTTGTACATAAAAGGGAATTTTATAGATATTAAGATTTAGTCCACATTTTTGCATCTTTCAAAACTTATGGACCCTGTGAGTTAACTAGTCTAGGATCTCTGGACCTGCATGGAGCTTTGGATCTTCATGTAGCCTGATTTAAGGTGTTTGCCCCTCATCATCACTACATAAAATTATACAAAATTTAATTTTATTTTCTCTTGGAGTGACAAAGCAGGTGCTTGAATCCATCACAAACACTTCTTAAAAACATAGACTTGTGATATATGATTATCTGTACTTTCAAAAAACTTGTCTTGAATAGAACTCTTAGGACAGACTTGTAATAGAATGATCCAGACCAATTATTCAATAAGAAGCCTTTTTCCTTCCAGAAAACAAAACAAAACAAGACATAACTTGGACCTTTGCCAGCCACACTTGAATCTCCATGAAAAAAAAAGGAAGATAATAAAACTACTCAAATACATCCACACACAAAAAAAGCTGTCCCATGTGACTAGAGTGCTGACCCTGAAGTCAGGAAGACCAGAGATCAAATCTGACCTCAGACACTGGGCAAGTCACTTACCTTCTGTTTGCCTCAGTCTCCTCATCTGTAAAATAGGTATAACAATAGCACCTATTTCCCAGGATTGTTGTGAAGATAAAATGAGATAACAGGTGTAAAGTATAGAACATAGTTGGTGCTTGTTTCCTTCCGTATACATTGGACCATAAACTTTTTAATTACAACCTATAATACTGGATCAATATTCATTAATCACTCTCTATATGCCAGGCATTATACTCAGATGCTGAGGATACAAAGATGAAAGCTACCTTCAGGAAGCTTACATTCTATCAAAGGAAATAACATGTAGATATATAAATAACTGTAATACATATATGCAAAGCAAATACAAGGTAATTTGGAAGTGCTGAGAGGAAGTGCTGGGGGATCAGGGTACCCTCATGTAGTTTGTGGCACTCAAGCCTTAAAGGAAGCTATTTAAAGGAAGTCTTTCGAAGAGGTGGGTGGGAGGAAGGAATGCATTGCAAGCATGGGTGACAGCCCATGTGAAAGGAGAGAAAGGCAATGAGATGTTGTGTATAACATACACTGCAAGGACAGGCTGTCTGAACCATAGAGTTCATGAAGAAGAGAAATCTATAAGCCCAAAAGGGTAAACTCTGAAGAGTCTTAGTTACTAAAAAGACATGAGTTTGTAGTTGATCCTAGAGTTGACATTTATTGAGCAGGAAAGCGACATTGAATACCACTTTGTTAGTTATGTGGGGCAGAGGTGTCACACTCCCCACCACTCCCAAACTCTAGAGTGGACCCGAACCAGATTAAAATGCAATTGGGAAATGTTTAAGAAAACAAAAACACAATGCAACATAGTGTTCATTCATGGTTTTCTAAGTCAATATGCAGCCAATAGAGACTCCTTCCTATTTGAGTTCGATACCACTGGTGTAGGGGATATATTGGAGAGAGGAGAGACTCTAAGAAGGGAGACAAGTTAGAAGGCTCTTGTAGTTGTTCAAGTGAAAGTGATTCAGGCCTGAACTTTTAGTTAAAGGGGGCAGCCCCAGGAGTGGAGAGAAAGGGATAGATACCAGAGAAATTGTGGAGGATACAAGATGTGCAGGGAGAATCAACAAGACTTGTCAACTGACAAGATTTATGAGATAATAAAGAACTAGGAGATGATAATGACTCAGTTCTGGAAAGATGTTAGTGCTTTCCACAAAAATAGTGAAGTTCAAAATAGGAGTGGATTTAGAGGAAAGATAATGATTTTATTTCAGGTACTTTTATCATTTGCTCCTTCTATAGTCACTTTTTTTTCTTCCCTTTTTGAATTTTTTCTTTCTTTTTTTAACATCTCTGGCATGTCCTAATGATGAACTCTATCTGCATTTTTTATGAATAGACGCAATCAGGAAAAATAAAACAACACATTGATTGTACCTGAAAATGTTTGCCTCATTCTATACCTATAGTTTGCTACCTCTCTGTCGAGGCTTCACAACCAGAGTTCTGAAACTGGCATCAATTCACTAACCAACAAGCACATATTAAACACCGAATGTTTGTCAGGCACTACAAGAGATATTGAAGAGTAAAATACAAAACTGAGATAGTCCTTACCCTCAAGGAGCTGACGTTTTACTGGAGGTTACTTTATTCCAGTGCATTTTAAATGTGTCTTCCTCTACATTATGGTGGTTAGTGTATAAATTATTCTCTTGGATCTGCTTATTCCACTCTACATCAGTTCACACAGGTCTTCTTAAGTTCTTATTGATTCTTTACACTCGCTGTTTTTTATATATCATGTATCACAATTTTGTTCAGTCATTCTTTAATCTATGCATGTTCATTTTTCTTCTACTTCTTTGTTACTACTTAAAGGGTGGAGTCTAAAACTCCTCCATTTTAGGAAGAGAATAGGACTGATATCTCCTCATTTCCCACCTGACTGCACTCATTTTGGACTTCTTTGGCTTCCTCACCATGACCCCTTGCTAGATTCCTTCACTCCCCACTTTGTGTGTTGTCTTCCCCCATTAGATTGTAAGCTCCTTGAGGGCAAGGACTGCCTACTTTCTTATTTTTTTTTTGTATGTGTATTCACAGTGCTTCACACCATACCTGAGACTTAATAGATGTTTATTGACTATCGACTTCTTTACTACTATAAAAATATGGTATTATAAATATTTTTGTATATACAATACCTTTCTTTGACCAGTTTGAGGTCCATGCTTAATAGTGGTATAGCCAGGTCATAGAGTGCATGCAGAATAGTGACTTCTAAAATATAGTTTCAAATTATTTTCCAGAATAGATGGACTAATCCACAGCTCTACTAACAGTGTATTAATGTGCCTGTCTTCCCACAGCTGCTCCAACATTAAATATTTTAATCTTTTGTCAAATTGATGGGGTTAAAATGAAGCTTAAGAGTTGGTTTAATTTGCATTTCTCTTATTATTAGTGCCTTGGAGCATTCTTTCATAGGTTTGTTCACATCTTTAAATAATAAATCTGTTCATATCCTTTGATAATATTTCAATTGGGAAATGGTTCTTGTTTGTATTGTTTATATTCCCCAAAAGTCTTAGATATCAAACTTTTATCAGAGAGATCTGTTGTAAATATTTTTTTCCAAATTCTCTTTTATTTTTTGTTGATTTTGCTTATGCAAAAGTTTTTAAATTTTGTGTAATCAAAATTATTTATTCTTTATTTGTGATCTATCAACCAATCAACAAGTATTTGTTAAACTCCTACTATGTACCAAGTATTCTGTTCCTTGTTAATTTAAAAAATTTCTCCCTTAACTATATTTTTGCCAGGTACCATCTTCCATTTCCTTTATTTATTGTGTTTATGTGTCCATCTGAAGATATCTGCAGTATATGGTGAAAGTCAATGATCTAACCCCAACTTCTGCCAAATTGCTTTTCAGTTTTCCTCAAAGATTTTTGTCAAATAGAGAGCCCTTTCCCAGGCGTCCTTATTGTCCTTGGGTAAATCAGTCACTAGATGATGTTCAGTTGTTTATTGGTCTTGTTCATCTAGTCTATGCTATTGATTAACATTTAAGTCAATATGAAAAGGGTTCCAGGATTTTTGCATTAGGTTGAAAATGGATAATAGTTTTTTTCAATTCCCACTTTTCATTATTTTCCTTGATATTTTTTTTTTACCTTTTCTTCCTCCAGAGGAATTTTATTGTTATTTTGACTAGTACTATAAATTCATTGGCATAGTACTAAATCTACACTTAAATTTAGGTAGTACTGTCATTTTTACTATATTGATGTGGCCCAACCATGTACAATGAATAGTTTGCAAATTATTTGCTTTTTTTTAATATTATTTTCAGTCTTTAGAATGGAAATTATACTTATATAAATTCTGAGTGTATATTCTTGATAGATTTAATCCCAGATATTTCAAGCATTTCATAGTAATGTTGAATGGAATTTCTTTTTCTATATCTCCCTGCATGGTTTTATCAATAATATCTAGAAAAGCTGATGATTTGTGTGAATCATCACTGAAATTTTTCATTTTTTCCCCACAGAATCTTTAGGATTCTCTAAGTCAATCACTATATGATCTAAACACAAATTTGTTCAGTCTTTATCTCTGCTTACATAACAAGGGAATTGGCCGATGAATCTAATCCTTATGAGCATGAGCAGCTTGGTCTGCTAATGCAATCCTCACATATACTTCAGAGCCTGCACAAGAACTGTTTCTGATCTGCTTACCAAATAAAGATGGAAATTAGTTTGACTGGCTGCTGAGCCAGAATAGAGAATGCATCAAAAGGTATTAACTGGCTAAGGAATTTTTTTTCTTTCCTACACGACTGTATCTGAGTAAAGAATGCTGTAAGCCTCCAGGTGAGGAGAAACCCATCTAGGCTGCTACTTTGGGTGCATTTAGTGCATGGCCCAGCTATTGCTTTTGTGCCTGTAGCATCTATTTTTTCCTGCTTTTAGGTGAGAATATTGGAGATGATTGTGCTTTGTGAGCTCCAAAAGATCAGAAGAGTGAACCAACACAATTTCTATGACAGTGATCTAGACTATAATTATCTATCAAAACCCCTAACTTTGAGGTGCTAGTACAGCCCAGAACAGGAGTCAATTCTACTATACCTGAGACAGGAATTCATCCAGCAATTATACTGAATTTGGTGGGGCAAATGCATCCCAGAAATTGCATTATGAGTGAGCCCAATCTCCCCAGGGACTGAGGTGGGATAGAATAGAATGTCTTCCCTGAGCATTAAGGAGAAATGATTTGTAATTTCTGTTTTCCTATGTCCCTTCAGTAAATATCACTTTGTTGAAGCTCAGTGATTTTAATTGATTAAATAGTACTGAAGCACTAAGAACTTCATGCTTGCATAAACTTTTCCTCTCATATCCCAATTAAGATAAGTTGCAGATTTTCTCTCCTATTTCTCTTTTTTCCTCTCCTAGAGTATTCCTCCAACATTTTCTTTTTTCTCTTAAAACAAGAACAAATCAAAACAAAATATACCCAAAACACAGTTTGCTTTTCTTTGTCCTCTCTTTGATTCTTGAAGATGGTAAATTCTGAAGGGACAAATAGTCTTCTTCTATTAGGACATAAATACTTGACAGTGATTTGAAGTTGTTCAAATTTATTACTTTTTTAGCTTTCTCTTTTCTCTCACATTTGGGTTTCAAAGGTTTTACCTAACTTTGGTCTTCTCACTAATAAGTCTTGGAAGCCACTGATATTATTAAAAATCCATGTTTTTTCTCTCTAGGATTATGTTCAACATTGAAGGCATATTTTTCTTGATCATAGACCTTTCTCTTTTGTTTTTTGGGATTTCTTTATGAAATGTTTCCTTCTGCCTTTCTCATAATCTCATGTGAACCTTTCTGTGGTTTCTTGGTATGTGAACTCTTCCTGTTTTTTTTTTCTATTTTTCCTGTTGACCTATAATCTCTGGAGTATGGCAATCATTAGAGGGTGGAGGATGGGGATTAAATTTTCTTTAAAGTAGTGACATATGGATTTTATTTTCATTGTATTCTCTAGTTCCCATAGGTAAAGGTAATTTACTTTTACAATTTCTTGAAATATCTATCTAGTTGGCGGGGGGGTGGGGGGGGAGGGTTGCTTTATCATGGTTTCCAGTGATTTTTGAAATTATTATTTCTCATCCTGTTTTCCATCAGTTGTTTCTTATGACATTTTATCATATTTAAATTTTTTCAACTTTTTGTCTTTGTTCTATTATTTCTTTTTTATGTCATAGAATTGTTTAGTCTTTTGCTTTACTTTTCTTAGTGTTCATTAATTAAGCACATTTCTGTTTTCTCTATAATCAAATATAAATCCTTATTTTGGTATTTAAACTCAGTTTAAATGGCATATACTCTTGTCTAGCCATTATTTGCCTGGTTGATCTTCCCTCTGTTCTAGGCCAGCACTGACTCAGGATGGTTCAAGTTTGAGACTGGAATAGAATAACATATTTTTAAAACACCTAGAAGTTTAAAAAAGGTTGATTTAATAACAGAGAAGGGGTATTTGGCAAGGATACAGCACTGGTTTGGATAAGACTTCCCTGACTCTGAATTTGCCATTTTTCCTCCAGTCAGAAACGTATATCAAGTCTGAAAGAGAAACTCCTGGCTCTTTTTTGCAATTAATTTTGTAAAAGGGCTACCAGGAAGCTATGGCAATGGTTCAAACCTTAGTCCCCTTGACCATACAGAAAAATCCAGTTCACTTCTCCTCTGCTAAGAGAAATGACTATTAATAACCAATTAATATTAGGGCATTCAGGGTTTTTTCCCTATTTCCTCATTCTCTACTAGGTCAAAGTAGCTTCTGAAAGACAGGGCTGATAATGAGATTGGGTTAACATTCTCCTCAACCTTGAGTGAGACCCCACCCAAGTAGGATATAAGTAGCTTGGATGGAGGTTAATCATTTTGTCTCAGTTGCCCTAGGTTGAGGTGGTCTGGGTAGAAATAGGTAAGAGTGACATAATCAACGTCATGTCTCTCAGTCTCTCATTAAAATAAGCCCACCTCTCATTATAATATTCATTATCTTATTGTTAACCAATCAGAGCTGATTTCTGTCTATCAAGAACATCCACTCTTCCAAAGGTATTTAAACTCTGAACATGAGGACTCCCAATTTCATTTCTGGTTTATGAGAAAAAACATTGATCATTATTTTACTAATTATTTGCTAGCTATAATTAATAAATTGATTATTATTCAGAAATCATGTCTCTTGAACTTTCATCACATTACCTTTAAGAAGCTTACATTTTAATAGGAGATAATATTTGCATGTATTAGTGAAGGTAGGGTAGATATAAGTTAAAAGGGAAGGCTCTAGAAACTGGGAGAATGGGAAGCCTCTCTTATGGTGCTTCAGTTGTGCCTTAAAGAAGCCAGAGTCTCAAAGAAGTAGAAGAGAGGAGGAACAGCATTCAGGCCTTTTTTTCTTTACATTCTCAGCATTTTAGCACAATGCTTGACATGGAGTAAGAGTTTAATAAATATTTTTGGATTGGTAAATTGATTGATTGTTCTAATGTTCATTCTCTTTCCAAGTTTTTCCTTAAGAGTTCTAATTTTATTCTTTATATCTTGCTTCAACTCTTCATTGTCCTTTATGTCTTCCATCCACTTCTGGAGTCCTTGTTACAAATTACAAATCCACTTTTTTATTCTCTGGTTCTGCTTGTAATTATTGGAAAGTGACTTTCTTCTTCTGAGATTTTATCCTGGGTTCTCTTAATCCATAGTAGTTGTTCATTGTAGTAGTTTTTTTTGTTTTCTGACTGTTCACTTCTTTCAATATTTCAACTAGAGATGGATATTGCCCCCTTCCTGCAATTCCTTTCAAACTTTTCTAGGCTTTGCCTTGTTCTTATGATCATTCCAGTTCCCCAGTGAAGGACTCAGGGTGGGGACTGAGCATACATACTCAGATCTCACGCCTTAGCCTAGAGAGAGATGACCAGCAGGCCAGGTTGAGAATGAGTCTGATCCATTCAGCATGGTCTGAGACACTTGTAGTAGAGATTGTGATCCCATAGAGAGAAGGTCTGTCATTCTAGTCCCTGTGCTCTCCCACAGTCCTAAGTGGTTGAGCTGAGCCAGGATCATGGTGCTCTCCAGTCTCTGAATGCTTGATGCAATCCTAGATTGTCATGATTAGCCAGGTCCAGTCTCTGACTCCTCTAGAGGTCTTGGAGAGGATGCATAGTCCTGAAATAGGGCACTGAGGTTGAGTTGGTCCCTGATCGCTGACACAATAATAGATAAAGTGGCAGAACCAAGGACCTGCCTCTCGATACAACCTTGTATGGGTTGGAGGAACCTAGACCCTTCAATCTGTTTCCTAGACTAGAAATCTAATACAGGAATCCTATTCTTTATACCTTATAATATCCCTAAGTCCTAGTTAAGGCTATAGAGAGGAATATGAGGACCCCCCAGTAATGGCACAGAATTGGGGCTTCCAATTTTGTGGGGTTTAATTATGAATGGCTTTGATTTTTATTTGATGAGGGTTTGTTCATTTGTTTCAATCATATATGACCCCATTTAGGGTTTTCTTGGCAAAGATACTGGAGTGGTTTGCCATTTCTTTCACCAATTCATTTTACAGATGAGGAAACTGAGGCAAACAGGATTTGCCCAGGATCACACAGCTAGTAAGTGTTTGAGGCCTGATTTGAATTCAGCTCTTCCTAACCCCAGCCCCAGTGCCTGAGCCCCTTCCCAAAATGGAGACGACCCCCCCCCCAAGAATAATTTACCAATGGACAAAGGAGGATCAGTATGGCAGAGGGGTGCTCCACAATGAGGAGTACATGAAGTCTTTTTGACCTTGACCTCCCTAGGGTATTTGCTAAGCAAGAGACTGTGTGGGTCAAAGGGTGTTGACATTTTAGTCACTCTTTTTGCTTTCCATAATGGGTTGGTACAGTTCATAGATTCAGTAATTCACAGTATGCCTGTCTTTCCAAAACCCCTCAAACATTGATTATTCTTTGATAATTTTTGCCAATTTACCGAGTGTGAGGTGAATCCTCAGAGCTGCTTTGAGTTACATTTTTCAAAATTATTAATGATTTGGATTATTCTTTTGTATGGTGGCTAATAGTTTACAGTTTTTCTTTCAAGAAGGTTGTTTATATGCTTTAACCATTTATCTATTGGGAAATGGCTTTTGGTCTCATATATTTCTGTTTATTGTCTATATATCTTTAATACTAGGCCACTGTCAAAACACTGACTTTGGTTGAGTCTTTGAACAAGTAACCTTTATGACATCTTTTAATCATTCTAAATAAGGCTAGATAATACCTGCCTCCCTCAAAAAATGAACAATGATGAAATGCTTTGAAAA
The DNA here is from genome assembly GCF_028583685.1 of Petaurus breviceps papuanus. Lineage (NCBI taxonomy): Eukaryota > Metazoa > Chordata > Mammalia > Diprotodontia > Petauridae > Petaurus > Petaurus breviceps. Next base: position 7,247,050 of record NW_027186546.1, on the reverse strand, counting down.
CTCAAAGGACTCTAAAAATACCAAAAGTGATCAAGGAACCTTACAAATGATTGCATTTTCTAAAATAATATATTGGGAAAAATATTTCTCTTCAGCATATAATTTGTTGTATGTGTGATTTTTCCCTCCATAACATGGTAAACCTGTTAAGAATCTTCCTAGTGTTAACAGTGCTCCAGGGATGTTTATTTAATGAAAGGCAGGCCAGTTTTTTGCTGCAGGACTTTTAACATCTGTCTCTGGAGACCATCATTTCTAATTTTCAAGAGGTTGCTTCAACATTTAAGTCTCTAAATTTGTAACCCTGGAAGTAAAGAAAGGGAAAAAAAGATCTCCTTTCTCCATTTTCAAAATATAACATTAAAATACAGAATTTACTCAAGTTTCTGTTGGTCTGAGGTACAGCCTCTTGAAAAATTTCTTCTATTAGTCAATAAACATTTAAGCCCCTACTATGTGCCAGGCACTGTGGTGAGTGCTAAGGATACAAAAAGAGGCAAAAGACAGTCCCCACTATCTAGGAATTCACAATCTAATAAGGGAGACAACAAGCAAACATATACAAACTATGTGTGTGTATATATATATATGTATATAATAGGAAATAATTAATAGATGGAAGGTCCTAGGATTAAGAGGGTTGAGAAAGATTTCCCATAGAAGCTGGGATTTTAGTTGGGATTTAAAGGAAGCCAGGAAAGGCTGTAGATGGAGATGAGAAGGGAGGGCATTCCAGGCATGGGGGACAACCAGAGAAAATGCCTGGAGCCAAGAGACAGAATGTTTTGTCCCTGAAATAGCAAGGAGATCAATGTCATTGAACCAAAAAGTACATGGCAGGTATTAGAAGACTAGAAAGGTAGGTGGAGGCTAGTTTATGAATGATTTTGAACACAGAGGATTTTGAATTTTATCCTAGAGGCAAAAAGGAGCCATTGGCATTAACTGAGTAGTGGGTTGTAATGGTCAGACTTATGCTTTGGAAAAATCACTCTGGTAGCTGAATGGAAGATGGATTGAAGTGGGCAAAGACTTGAGGCAAGCAGACACACCAGCAGGTTACTGCATAATCCAAGTGTGTGTGTTGATATACTAGAGTAGTGGCCATGTCAGTAGAGAGAATATCTTTGTAAGAGATGTTACAAAGGTAAATTCGATAGATTTTGGCAGCAGATTAGATAAGAGGTGGCGGGGTGAAAGATAATGGGAAACTGAGGGTAACACCTAGGTTTCGAGCCTTAGAGACTAGAAGTTTGATGTTGCCCCCTCTAGCATTAGTAAATTGTTGTTTCTCCTTCTTTCTCAAAGAGGACAATGACATCAAGAAGGTGGTTTCATTACATGCAAATGAACTGGATTTAAGTGAGGGAGGGCTGTACAGAGTCACCAGCCTCACCCTCCCCTCCAGAGCCATCTGGGTCTTAGTGATAAGATAGAGCAAGGATGAAAGTAGAGAGAGTTTAAGGGAAACGATAATGAAGTCAGTTTTAGAAATTTTGAGTTTAAGACTTCCAGTTCAAGATGTCTAAAAAGTATTTAAAGATGCAAGTCAGCAGAGAGGTTTGGGCAGGATAAATAGATCTAAGAATCATCAGCATTAAAACTGTAATTAAATCCATGGGAGCTGATGAGATCACCAGTACCAGCTGATGAATACTCCCCAGTGATGTAGTATAGAGGGAAAAGAGAAGAGTAGCCTACACTCCGCCCATCCAGGCTATTGACCTCATTGGTAAAAAAAAAAAAAAATTAGTTCTACATTGGTTAACTGGGTATCTGAGCAGAGGCTTCCTTCTAGCATTGTCTTGTCAACTATGAGTGGCTTGTTTACTTAGAAAATAGCCATATTTCAAGGTGACATTCTCAGGGGACTCCCATAAATGTTCTTGTTTGTTTGGGACATTTCCTATTTCTATCCCTTCTCCTCGCCTTATCACCATTTCCAACTCTGACATGATTCCAGCAACAAGGTCAGGTTCCATTCTGACCCATAAAATTCCCAAGCTAGAACAGTCTCACAGAAAAGGGCCTTGTTAGGGTAGGGACGCAGCAGATCTTACATCTCTAATTGGCATTAGAGACAAGTTTGTAAGCCCATGTCAAAAATAAGGTAACATCCTACATTTGTGTTTCTGAATTCCAAGCTTAATGAGCCAAAGAAAATGTCCTCATATGGCCTCTAAAAACTTGGAATTCACAGGATACATAATCTAAGCCCAATGGAAGTTCTATTAGGTCATAAAACAAGAATCATTTTACCCACTGCTGAAATAATATACAATAGCTGCTCAACAGCCCAACCTACTCCTTCAAGAGTCTTTAGGACAGAAAAAAGCAAAGAGTGAAATAGAACATGACTGAAAACTCATAGTATGTTTAGAATGTCAGTAGAATCTAACCACCCATATTTGGTCTCCTCCAGGAAATGCCATTTCCTCTTCCAGGAAACAAAGGTGCCCTCACTTCTGAGTAGCAACAGTTCCTACCCACTATGAGTATTCTGTCATCACCTTATGAATGTTGTTAAAGTAAAACCATGAGAAAATATTAAATACAAAAACAGAAGCATTTCTTGGAGGTGAGTGGAGTGAAGGAGAGGAGGCTGGTGGCTAGACCTTCAGGATGCTTAAATTGGGTCTGGGGCTCATTTAAAAATGGCACAAAGGAGAACTAAGTATGAGATACTGAAGGACGGTGCTTTGTATGTGACAGCTAAAAAAACCTACCACTTAAAAAATACCACCAGCATTTTGAAATGATTAAGGAAACAGCATATGATCTTCTTTCCACCCTCAAATATCTGTCACTGATATAGGAATAGGGATAAGGACTCAGCCTGCAATTTTGTTACTGCCGAAAAGACAGGAAGACCTGGGCTTAAGACCTGTGTCTGACACATTATGGCTTTGTGACACTAAGCAGATTAGTTAACTCATCACTGCTTTGGGCAACTATCTAAGACTATTCATGAACCCATTGAAAAACCCTACTGTAGAAAGGGGAGCCAAGCTCACAGGGTAAAGAAAGTGACTCCCCTAAGCTCTCCCCCAAACCTCTCCAAATACCTTTAAATATTGACTCTAAACAAATTCTAGAGTGACAAAACTTACAAAAAAGATGGAGTGAAACAATTTTCCAGCCCAAGTTAACTTAGAGGGAGGGCAGGAAAGGTCTGTTGCACCAGAACGAGAGAGAAGCATAGGCCAGTGCAGGCCACACCAGCACAGACCAGGCCCCAACAAAGGAGCAGGCCTCAGGGTGACTGAATCATTGGCAGCAGTGGTGGTTTCCAGACCTCTCAACCCACAGATGGTAAGGGGATCAGACAATGGGTCAGAAGGGGATATACAGGGATCCCTTTGCTGGCACCAGGGGCAGGACTCTGTTGCATTGCCTATACTTGGATCTGGGTCTCAATCCTGGGCCTTAGTCCCAGTGTGAGGAGGAGCCCTATCATAGTAGAACTTGTGGCCACAGGGGAGCAGGGACCCTGGTCACAGTTCCAGGGTTGAAAAGGGTGCTTGTGATCACTCACAAACCAGGGCACAGTACAGGAGAGTAGTTCTAGATTATAATACCTTGGAAGAACCAAAAACTTACAGATCCCCAGAATTACCTTTGAAAATAGATGCACAAAAAAACCTAAAGCTTGGGACAATGCCTCCTCCACATGGGAACCAGAGCCCTAATTTAGTATAGAGTTTAAAGTCAAGAAATAGGTTGGAAAATGAGCAAACAACAGAAAAAAATTCTAACCATGGAAAGTTACTATGGTGACAAGAAAGACCAAAATATACTCAGAAGATAATAAAGTCAAAATTCCCTACATTCAAAGCCTCAAAGAAAAATACAAATTGGTCTCAGGCCATGGAAGAGTTCAAAAGGGATTTTAAAAATCAAGTAAAATAAGTAGAGGAAAAATTGGGAAGAGAAATGAGAGTTATGCAAGAAAACCATGAAAAAAAAGAGTTAACAGCTTGATAAAGAAGACACAAAAAAGTACTGAAGAAAATAATAAATGAAGAAAATAAAAAACAAAATAGGCCAAATGGTAAAAGAGGTACAAAAATCCAGTGAAGAGAATTCCTTGAAAAGCAGAATTGACTAAATAAGAAAAGAGGCACAAAAATTCACAGAAGAAAATAATTCCCTAAAAGAAAAACCCTGAAGTGCCAGGCCTGAAGTCAGGTGCACACATCTTCGTGAGTTCAAATCTAGCCTCAGATACCTACTAACTGTGGGACCCTGAGCAAATCACTTAACCCTGTTTGCCTCAGTTTCCTCATCTGTAAAATGAGCTGGAGAAGGAAATGGCAAACTACTCCAATATCTTTGTCAAGAAAACACCAAATGGGCTCACAAAGAATCAGACACAACTCAATAACAATGAATTGTAGAACCACTAGGGTGTGGGTGGATGCCAGCTGGCTGCCTACCACTACCCACACTTGCACGTTTTCTTCAATTTGGGGAGAAGGAGGATGTTTCTTCTAGGAAGAGAATGAACCTTCTGTCTGTGGTCAGTGGTGGGAAGTCAGGGTTTGCCTTCAGGGACATGTTCAAAACACTAGTTCTGCCGTATTTTCTACTCTTGTGCTCCCAATTTTCAGTCAAATATTTTCATTATGTTCCTTACAAGTAAAACATTCTCTTCTCCAGACACTGATAGGCACCTCAACAACACTCTTGAATGTCTAAAAGGAGAGTTTAATTTGAACTGAATAATAACCATCCATAACATTTTTATGCTTTCTAATTCATCTGTTTCATTTAAAGAGGTAGAAGAAACACTAGAATTAATGTCGTTTTTATGTGACTGGGAATAGCTCCTTTATCTTCTCTGGGTCTCAGTGGTTTTATCTGTATTTTTTTTTAAAGAAGGGCAAGGAGAAGAAAAGGGTTTGAGCAAATGATTTGAAGGTGCCTCCTAGTTCTACTTCTATGATTTTCTAGTTCTATATTCAGAGTTCACTAATTAGAGGTCTGCATATTCAAGATAGAGTTCTAGACTTAGATTCAGGAAGAACTCAGTTCAAATCTTGAGTCGGACACTTAGTAGTGTGTGACCCTGGATAAGTAACTTTAACCTGTCTTTAGTTTCCTCATCTTTCAAAGGGGATAATAATAGCCAGTACCTACAGGCAGGGGAGTTGTGAGGTACAAAAGATATTTGCAAACATTGACATAATATTAAAATGCTAGCTATTAACATCATAACAATATAACCTGTGTTGTTTTTTTTTTATTTTTGGATTATTATTTTTGTTTCTCAGATTAGTCTAAGCACATTCTAAAAAAATAGTAACATGAAGATTATTAATTATGGTGCTTCAAAAAAAATCCTTTTTGTATGACAAATAGCCAGAAATACTACCTCCTGAATCAAATAATATACTATTTCTATCGATATATACAAAAATTATTTCTCAATTGATCTTGTCCTTAAAGTATTCAGGCATAAAGTTTAAAAGTCAATGATGAAGAAGCAACAGGATCCCAACAGAGGTTCCACAGTCAGTAAATCGTAAACTGAAGACATAAATAAATAAATACAAATCAGTCATTAAATGTAAGGGTGGGAAGCAGTATCCAAGATATTATCCTAAAGGAAAGAATTGCCTGCAATCAGAAGCAGGTTGGTACAATGAAACATAACTGGGTTTAAAGTCAGAAAACCTGGGCTTAAACCTGGCTCTGCAGTTTACTAATTGTGAAACTCCGGGAAAGTTATTTCCCTTCTAGTCGTAGATTAGATGACCTCCACCGTCCCTTGTGGCTTTAAATCTTTGATCCTAGGTTTTATTTCTTGAGCTATGGCTCATTAAAAGTAAAACATCTTCATAGGGCTAGAAAGGGTCTGACACCCCATATAGACAAAAAGTCTGTCAAACCTTAAATCTCTACGCTGCAATTAAATGCCTTTTATTTAAAAAATTATAATGAAGAACATCTGGTGTCAGACTTGGAGCTGAATCCTCTGCCTTTGAAATGGTTTAGTGTCCAACTTCCTCTTATCACAGATGAGGAAACTGAGTCACTCAGCTAACTAGTGACTTGGAACAAGTAACAAAGCCCAGACTTGGAGCCTCTCCACCATAGACAGCATCATAAATTGTATCTCCTACCTCACCCCATCTCACCTCCAACCCCCTTTTGAAGTTGAACTACTTCTGTTGCGGGTTTTATTTCTTTATGCCTCTAACATCCCTGGCTGGGAGAGACCAATATGTAGAACATGAAAAAGAGGGAGTGGGAGAAAGGGGACTGTCAGGGGGGAAAGTCACTCAACACTTGAAAAGAGAATACAGTTTGCAGCCCGTTCTCTGGAGAACCTCAAACCCTACCCTTTCTATTCTTAGGAAGACGAGGATCCCAGATGGCACAGGAGAGGACCTCAAGGTCCAGGGGGATGTGGAAACAGTGGTAACTCCCAGCCCAGCGACCTCCCTCCCCTCAGCCTCAGAGGCGGTGCGCGCAGCCCACACAGAGCGCAGCAAGCTTTGCTTGCGCTGGAGCTGCCAGTCTGGGCTTGGCCGCCGGGGGAGCAGCACTGAGCTTGTTGTCCGCTCGGAAGGGCGCACAAGTAGCACCATTCAGAAGGGGTTCGCATAGAGCGCACGGAGGAAGACGCGCAGCCGTCCAGCAGCCGGCCATCTAACAGGACAGGTCTCTAGCGCACTCCAGCTCTCTGCTAGCCAGCCCGGGCAGGTGAGATCACGCTTGTCCCAGGAGAAGGGAGGCGTAGGGAAGGGTAGAGAGGCCCCGTGGCTCCAACTTTTCTGCCAATGTAGAAGGTCCGTCCGGGTGGGGAGTGGCGTGGCCATGCGGGTTCAGGGCTGTTCTGTGCGCCCTGCTCGGCCGTCGGTTCGCAGAGTCCTGAGGGCTGGCTTTGGAAAAAAGCTTTAGGGGCCTAGGGGAGTGTTAAGGGAAAGGGGGCGGGAGGGGGGGTGGAGGCAAACGCAGCGAAGCCTTTGAAACCTTCCAGGAAGAGGGTTAAGGGTCTGAAAGAAGTAGGAGTGAGAAAGAAATTAAAAAAAAAAAGGGGGGGGGGGAGGAAGACAACCTTTTGCTTCTTTTTGTTTGATTGTTAGTTGCACAGGATGTTGCTTTACATACATGGGGGCGGGGGGGGGTGAAAGCTAGGTTTAGAGTCAGAAAATCTGGGTTTAAATCCTGGCTCTGCAATTTACTAATTGTGAAACTCTGGAAAAGTCATTTCCCTTGTAGGAATCGCCTCCTCTTCCCTCTTATCCTCCCCACTGTCTCATTTCATCTTGTATCATCTATTCCTTTAGTGTGGTTGGTTATGTCCTGGAGGAGTTTTGTAAATCCTTTAAAAGTATTTGTGAGAAGAAGAATTCACAGAAGGGAATAAAATTGAGATACACTTCGTTCTATGTTAGAATTCATTGGGGCAGCCAACACCCCTTGACCACAACCACCCTTCCCCCTCTAAACCAAATTTCCGTTTCAGCTGATAAGTGGGGTGGGGGCGTGAGGCGGGGTCTTTGAAAACATCGTAGCCAAGCCAGGTTGCCTACTTAGATGTAACCAACTCAGTCACTATTTTTAAGCCTATATTATCAAATGTTTAGAAAATGAGCCTGTTTCTGCAGCCAGGATCACATTTTGTGCCCAAGAGATTAGCAGACAATATAAATAAGCCTCTGAGATTCTGTAGTGGAGATTGTCTTCGTCCCATCTGAAGGATGACAGGATGGTATGTTGTGATCATTTTCCTGGGAAAACAATCCCACCAGGAGGTGTCTGCAAGGACATCTCCCCAAAAGCGTTGTCTTGTTCCAGAGAAGCTGAGTCAGCTAACAGTTGTGGGGCTAAGAGATTATTTAGGAATATCACGGACTGAAGGGGAGAACTGAGGCCCAGGGAATGAACAGCTAAATGAAAGGCAGGGAATGATGGGATTCTGCCAACATAGCATTGAGGAAGAATAATTGAGGGTCACCTTGCTACCTCCAAGACTGTTACTTTTCTGAGTACTTATCAAGATGTAACTTAACTGACTTTTACTGTCTTTCTGCTCCTCAGAGTGTCAGAGATGGTCCATGTACTGCATTTCTTTAACTATTCTGTCTGTGCCAAGAGTAGAACAGTTTTTACACTCTAATCTTAGTGATTTTGAAACTTCCCTGAAGGAAGCCAGGGGCATGGTAACTGCCTATATTTGCTACCTTTCTCTAGAAGTTAGTAATGCTGGTGTGTGTGTGTGTGTGTGTGTGTGTGTGTGTGTGTGTGTGTGTGTGTGTGTGTGTTATTCTCTACAGGGAATATTTTGGAGACCAGCCTAATCAGTTTGCAGAAACTCCTGGGTCACACTCAGCTTTAAGACTCTCATTATTCTGATAACTCATAATTCCATAGCTGCAATTTACAAAACACTTTTCTCATGGACATCCCTTTGAGATAAGTGATGAAAACATTATCTAATAGCAGAGGAAATTGAGACTAAGGGTGGTCTTCCTAGGTCTTTTTCCTACCTTTCTCACAAACCCCAATGCCTTACCTCTTCAATTATACTCTATATTGTATATATCTTATATATACAATTATTTGGATGTTGTCTCCCTCTCGTTAAAAAATGAACTCCATGAGGGCAGGAACCATGTTTTTATATCCCTAGCACTTAGCACAGCACCTAGCAAATCCTTTATAAATGTTGATTGGCTGACTATGGAGGCAAGAGGATATCCTGGGCTTCCTTCTCCAAGTCCAGTGAATGCCCTGTACCACCCCAAGATGACGCCCTATTGTACTGAAGTGTGCTATTCCATCATGGTTCTCTATATTCTCCAAATCTTCTTTTTAAAAAATAGATATATTTTATCTTCACATTACCTTCATTTCTAAATATACCCTTCCCCTATTTCCTATCCTTTATTACTAAGAATTTTTTGTAGAAATTTTATTTAAAATAGTACAGCAAAACCAACCTATACTTTAGTAGAGTCTGACAGATATTATGCCATTGAGTGGTGTCATTGTGTCTGACTCTTCATGACCCCATTTGGGGTTTTCTTGGCAAAGATACCATGGTGGTTTGCCATTTCCTTCTCCAGCTCATCCTACAGGTGAAGAAACCAAGGCAAACAGGATTAAATGACTTGCCCAGGGTCACATAGCTAGTAAGTGTCAGAGGCCAGATTTGAAGTCATGAAAATGAATCTTCTGATTCCAAGCCCAGTGATCTTTCCACTGGACCACCTAGCTCTCCTGTGTATACAGTGTTCCATATCCATAGTTCCCTTCCTTTGCAAAGAAAGGAATGAGGCACATTATCTCAGCTCTTCTCCAGGACCAAGCTTCTTGCCAGACTTAAATCTAATAATTTTCCTGGCCTACTGCATATGCACTGTCTACCATTGTAAAATGCTGTATCGAACAGGAGGGAGGGTAATATTTGCTGATACAGTAGCAAATTACATTTAGGGTTATCCACAGCTGTTTGAGCTCTCTAGTTTCCACTGATGCTCATATATTAGTTCTATTGTTTGCAAGCAGGTGTAGGCTGCCTAATTATCTTGTTAATTCTTTTATTTTGCTGATTTTGTATGAAGCCATCTAAAGACAGGATGGAAAAGTTTTCAGAGATCTTACACCCAAAACCTCAGCTGTGAAGCTCCTCCTTCAAGTTAGTAATTATGCTTTGCATAGAAGATTTTTTTTTATCTTGAAAACATTTATTTGAGATAAACAGTAACTTGGGCTTGCTCCTCCCTTTGATTTGCTTCAGACAAGCTATGGTTTTTCTACCGATTTTCTAACTGAAAAATCCTCCAGGATGGTTTTGGGGTACATTTTGCTGTTGCCATTTTCATTTCCATCCCATTATTTTCAGATGGTAGTTTTTACAAGGCACCAAACAAGTCATCTTTTCTAGTCCTATTCCTACAAAGGATTGTAGACTTGGAGCTGGAGAAGATATCAAAGGTAATTTAGTCCAACTCCTTCATTTTACAGATGAGGAAACTTATGTCCATGTCATCTAAAATCCTTCTGGAGTTAAAAAAAAAACCCACCAGCACCGCTTTGGAATGGATGGAGGTGATGCACATGATTTTTTCTCTGGCTCCAGACCTAGTCTACATTTCCCAATTTCTTACCATTCATATAAGGAAAGGGATAAGAATGGGAATAAAAACTGAACCTGCAATTTCCCTAGTATAGAGAGCTAGACTCAAAGCAAGGAAGACTTGAATTCCTGTCCTGCCTTTGACACACACACTGGTTTGGTGGCCCTGGGCAAGTTACTTACCCTGCCAGTGTTCTAGGCGTCTGCTTTTCCACCAGCTATGAGTCACCCTAACAAGCTAGGAATTAAATGACTTGCCTACATAGTCAGTTACAATAGGTAACAAGCACCAGAAGTAGGATTTGAACCCAGGACCTTTTATTTCCAGAGTCAGTTCTTTAGCCTTTGCTTATCTATGCAGAAAGCAGATCCTTTGTTTCCTTTGAGCTCTCCATATATAATATGGCTTCAATTCCTGTCTTCTTTATTAGTGTTGTTAAAGTACATGCCTTTGAATTCATTTGGGTCAACTATTTGCAGACAATTTCTTCCCCCCCCACCCCCCTGCCATCTCACTTCTTCTGGCCCTGTGTTCTATGAGGGTCCAATATTAACCTTCTCTACTGCTAATATATTAGGAGGCCAAATCCTTCCTTACCCAGCAATAAAGCAGTTGTTTTCCCTAAAATCCTTTATGGATCTGGTCCAAAGTCTGAGGCTTAGGGTACAAGTCTGTAACTGGGATTCAAGAATGCTAGATGTTTTGATCTTAAAAGCATTCCTTAAGCAAAACAATTGGCTTATAATATTTCACCATAAACTTTTTATGGTAGAATATTCCTGCCTTTAAATTAAGGATTAATATCCTCCAGTTTAAAAGTCCTCCTGTATATCTGAAATGATACATTTGTAAATACTTCTCTAAAAGCTTTTCACTGAATTAGTCAGTCTTAGATGACAGTCCCTTCCTTAATTCAAGCTTTATTTGACTTCAGGTGACTTCTCCATGGTTGTGGTCAACTTTAAGTTCTTTTATTTCCAACAGTTTCCCCAAATGCATTTTAGGGTATGGTTTGACTATGAAAATTCAGAAGACAACTGTAGGCAGGCAGTGTGTTTCCACATTTATTTTCTGTTGGCTTTGCCCAAAATCAAATCTATACTTGAAAATGAGGAAAATTACTTCTTCATTTAAGACCATGAAAATCACAGTCTCCTTCCTCAATCTTTTATTTTAAAAATTTAAATCTCCCATTTAAAATGTCCTTGATTACATGAGGGATTTACAAAGAGAATTACATCCAGTTTTTCTTTCCCATATCTATCCAATGATTTATAAGAATGATGAATGACTTTGGTAGAAAAAAGAAAAGATATGCTGAATTAGCAGGGGGCCTTAAGAGATTCTAAGTTACACTGAAAATCTCTCTTGCGTTGTTTAAGGAGCTGATTCTTTATTTCATGTGAAGGAGCAACTATGCACAGTCATAGGATGATAAGAAGAATGGGGGTGGGGAAAGCCATAGGCATTTGTAGAATGACATCAGGGGAAGGGCAAAAGATAATGTTTACCTTAGAGTAGACTGGCGGCAGCCCATAAATGCTCTCTACTTGTGAAAACCTGAATGTCCAACTCCCAATCCCAAAGCCCACAGAGTAAACAGAGACTTTTCACTGTTCAATTTGTATATACATCCTTCCTCAGACCAATGAAGATTGATCTTAGAATATAGGAGTAGAAAGGGCTCATGGAAATCTTCCAATCCAATTTCCTAATACAGCTGAAAGTGTTAAAAGCCCAGAAAGGTTAAGTAACTTGTTTAAAGTCACACAGTCAGTATTGGCAGAGGTGGCACTAAAATTCCCACCACCTGACCCCTAGTCTTATGGCTTTTCTACCATATTGACTGCTTCTGGTGCCCATTGAAGCCTGGGGCTTTGATTCTCACAGTCATGAAACTGTGAACCTTCTTGCCAGAACCTCTCTTAAATTCTTCTGGGCCAAGCTGGGAGCAGGGACTTACTGCAGACCCACTAATCTGAGACACTTTCCTTGGTAATTAGCCTTTGCATTAGCTAGCAGAATTCATTTTAAGCAAACTAGATATCTAAAGATCTGAATTTAAGAAGTAGATAAATTAGGCGGAGTTTAAGGTAGATGATACACGGGAGGATTTCTCTAGTTGTTTGCTGGTAAACTTCCAGAGGGTAGAGACCAAGCCTGTTTGACCTATTCATGTAGTGGTCAGTTCGGTGCCAGGTAAATTTGAGTTTTCTTTCATTATCACTTATATTTTTATTCTAGTTCTTAGTTATTAGGGTAGCTCCTACTCCTAGACTTAGGAATCCAGAAACAGGAACACAGGCTTGAAGATTGCAATCATTTGAAAGGGGATAGAGTGTTATCAGAAGCTTCCAAGTCTCTAGTCAACAATACAGTTATCCCTTCTACATCACAGGGGTTAGGGGTGCCACTATGTGATCTGGAAAATTTATAGGGGCCCTCCCTTTGTGCCAGAGAATAAGTCTCAATTGTTTTCCTTTGTGGAGTGTTTATGATACTTTATTATAAAATTTGGGTGATGTTATACAATACTATACATATTTTATACATTTCTGAGTTTCTAAACTTTTACTTTGTTGTCTGCTATTCTTCATGTATCATCTCTTGCTTCCTCAAAACTCCCTCCAAAATTCCCTTCTAATTTCTTATCCCAACCCATTATATGTCAAAACCACAATGGGGAAAGTTATGATGTGGAAGGGATAGCTGTACAGCCTTATAAACTTGTTGAAAATCAGCTCTTTAGTGTTAAAGTTTGCAGCTCCAGTCTGCAAAGGGAAAGGACAAAAGGAAAAGAGGTAGATGTTAGTGAGATGAGTAAATGGCAAGATATTTATTCATACCTTTCTGCCATGTGGTAAGCACTATCCTTAAGACAGGGTCAGCAAACCTTTGAAAATCCAGTGGTCTTTAAACTGTTCATACCCTATAATATAGTTATGCCTCTATTTAGGCCTATGCCCAAAGAGATCAAAGAAAGAGAAAAGCATTGGACCTGGAGTCAGGAAAATCAAGTGCCTGGCCTTAGACACTTTTACTAGCTATGTGACTCTGGCAAGTCACTCAGCCTCTGCCTCAGTTTCCTAACCTGTAAGGTGGGGATAATAATAGCACCTACCACCCAAGGATAAAATGAGATAATATTTATGAAGTGTTTTGCAAACCTTGAAGTGCTATACAAATACTAGCTATTATTATTGTTACTTTATATACAAAAAATATTCATAGTATCTCTGTGACAAAAAGCTGGAAACTAAGAAGGTACGCTTCCATTGTAGAATAGAATAACAAATTATGTACTTTATATAAATGTAATGGAATACTTATTGTGTCATAAGAAATTATGAAAACGATAGATTTAGAGATACCTAGGAAGACCTGTATGAACTGATGCAGAGTAAAGTGGACAGAACCAGGAGAACAATTTCTATAATAATGACAGACACCTTTGATGGATTTAAAGAACTTTGAGCAATGTAGTGACCAACCAAATTCTAGAAGAGGGAGGATAAGCTAAGCTATCCTGACAGGTGATGAATTCAGGATACAGAATGAGACACATTTTTGGACATGGACAATTTGAGGATTTATTTTGCTTGACTATGCATATTCAGCATAAGTTTGTCATTTCTAAAGGGAGAGAAAACAAATGTTTGTTAATCAAAAGATAAAATGAAAAAAAAATTAAAGAAAAAACCTAAAGGTATGCCCAAATATTGGGCTTTTATGTATTTGACAAGAACTATGGTAAGTCAAGCATTTATTAAATACCTCTGTGGGACAGTAAAGACCCTTGCCCAAATTAAACTCAGAGGCTTCTTTAGGTAGAAAGTAGAAAAGAGTTTATTATGATCTTGCAAGAAAAGGCATCCCCAATCTGACAAAGGGTCAGAAGGGAGAAGCACCCTACAGAAGGCAAAGGCATGATTATAAAACCCTATTGTGGGAATTTCACACCCTCTCAGCTGTCCCACCTTACCATTGGTTGGTAAGGCAAGATCACAACCTTCTTATTAATGCCAACCAATCAGCACAAAGCAATCTCAATCCATGACCATAATTATTACTAATGAGGCTCTAATTTTGTTAGATAACATACATTATACATGAGGTCCACTACGTAAGAGCAGTAACAACCCCAGAATTCTGAAGCCCCTTCAGTCCAACCTAGATGGGTCCTTATCTGGGCCTGAGTGTCCCAAGGCCTCTGTCCACTTTCTGATTGGTCAAATCCACCTGCTGCTGCCAGCTCCTTTTATTCTACATTATTTCATTTTTAGTATTATCTAGGAGTTCTCTGGGAACTGGGAACCCAACTTCTTCCCAAGGCTACTGCCTCAACTCTTCCCAAGGCTACTATCTGGTACTTTGTATCAGTAGTCTTGTTTCAGCAATTCTTGCAGTTCTATAGAAACTTAACCCTTTGCTACTTCTCACACTACCATTCCTTTCCCCAAACTAAAAACACCTCTAATTTGGTATCAATAGTTAATCCAATCAATTGTATCAATACTCAATAGCTCTTACATTACCTTGAAATACACAATGACCTAGATAGATAGATAGATAGATAGATATAAATACACACATATATATGGGGAAATGCTACTGAACTTAGTTACAAAGTATAAGGAAGTAATAAGAATGTATATAGGATGTTCAGAATGGGGAAACTTCACTGCAAATTATCCCTCACTTACCTATTCTGAACCAGACACTAATATGCAATGGAAGTAGAGAGACAAAAAGGAAACAGTTCTTTGCCTTAATAAGTTTACATTCTGTTGAAGTGAGACAACACCTACATATAGAAAATATACAAAAGAAACACAAGATTATTGGCTTTTTGTTTTTGTTTTAGTCCTGAGGAACAGTTGGGGGGGGGGGCGGGGATGGAGAAGGCACTGCCAGCTAGGGGGATGAAGAGTTGCATGTAAAAAGAATACTAAGAGGCAGAGGATGGAGTGCATTCCAGGCAAAGGGAATAGTCAGTGAAGATTCAGTTGCAAAAGATAGAAAGTCATGGGTGAAGAATAGCAAAGTTAGTTTGATTGGACCATAGAATAGGTGAACAGGAGAAATGTATAATAAAGCTGGAAAGGTATGTTGGGGCGAGGTTGTAATTGAATCCTGGAGGTAACAGAGAATCAGTGAAGATTATTAAATAGGGAAGTAATATGGTCAGACCTGTACTATACAAAAAATACAATTAGGCTGCTTGAATATATACTTATGTGATGTTTAAAAAGTTCAAGAGACATAAGTTCTGGGTCATTTAATCATTTTATTAATAATGGCAGCATGTTTATTAATAAAAGGATGGTCATTTGGTTATCTCTCTCTTAGATCAAAGACCCCTCACTGAGGTGGGCTCACAGTTTATATGCCATTGGGAGAACTGTTTCTGAGGGGGACAATCAACTCCAACTGATTAACAATTAATGAGAGAATGAACATTATAATGGGAGATGGGCTATATAACAGTGAAGGCTTTGGGGTATACCGTGTAAGTCTTGGTCCAAGAGATTTACCAGTTTCCATATCACTTGTCTGACAAAAGGAAGAACCCACATTTTTCCAGACCTGTCTGAGCAAACAAAATAAGCAGGAATGCACCCATCTGCCTAAAGTTAGAATTTCTTTTACTGTCTTTGATTAGATCTCAGCTGGGTGAGTCTTTGAGAGAGATTTCCCACACTTTGATTTCAGGATGAGGAAGTAGAAAAGGGGAAAATTAGTTATTAATTAAAATTTAAAAATTAAAATTAAAAATAAATAAATAGATAAAATATAAATAAATAGATAAAATAAATAAAGTAAAAATTAAAAATAGTTATTAATAAAGAGATAAATAATCATTTCTCTCACTTATGTATGTGCCTTATAAGTAACTAAGAAAATTATATCAGGAGAGTTCCATAGGGACAACAAAGGTATGTATAGTTAGTGGTATGGGTAAATCAATCCCAAACAGCCTGGATAAGGGAGGTGCAGCTAGGTGGTATAATGGATAAAGTACAGGACCTGGAGTTAGGAAGACTCATCTTCCTGAGTTCAAATCTGGCCTCAGACACTTACTATCTATGTGACCCTTGTCTCAGTTTCCTCATCTGTAAAATGAGCTAGAAAAGGAAATGGCAAACCACTCCAGTACCTTTGCCAAGAAAACCCCAAATGGGGTCACAGAGAGTCAGGTATGACTGAAACAACTGAACAACAATGATGCACTCTTCCTTAGAAAATAAACTGAAATCATGACCTTCTTATGGCTAGGGAGAGGTTCATCTTCACTGTGCATTCAAGGACACCATGTATTAGTTACTTTGTTGTTTTAAAACACTGCTGTTTATCCTTTTCCTTTTGGTGGCTGGCCTCCTTATGTATTATAGCATCCTGGGCATTGTCGGTCATCTTGACTTTTGTCCTGCCACTGGACTTCGATGATTGGAAGAGAGAAGTGAGGCTGCTAACTTTGCACAGTTCTGCCTCACTTAAATCTGCGTCACATGCAAGTCAAGACGTCACCCTCATGATGTCACTGGTCATCTTTCAGAATGAAGGACAAACCACAACATATGCAAAAACCATGTCATGTCCAAGCTCCACACATTTGTTTAGGGCTCTATGGTTTCTCTCAAAGCTGATTCCCTAGATAGTGTGTACTGTCTGTACCACTTCTTTATAGACCTAATCACAGACCTCAACCCACAAAATGGTGTGGATCTGTGTAAGTCAGTGGCTTGGAGAATGTGAACCCATTTTCACATGGAAAGAGTGTCAAAAATGGAGGTTACAGTCACCATCATGCCACAGAAACCTATTTGACTTTTAATGTAGTTGAGGAATAATATTATTTTAATCATCTATTGTTCAACTAGTATATATTAAGCATGCACAAACTGGGGTAATGTTATTGGAGATCCACAAACAGAAATGAAAGACTCCCTGACCTTACAGAATCTATTAGGGAAATTCTCTCTCCTCTACCCCCCCTTCCCCTTTGCCTTCCTTCCTTCCATCCCTCTTCACCCCGCCGTGTATGTGTGTGTGTATGCATATGTGCTATGATTTCATTAGCATAGTAGGGAATTCCTGCTAAGCAAATTCCTTCTTCTAGTGTGTGCTGGCACCCTTTTCAGTTTTCACTTAGAGAGTTGCCTTGTACCCTGATGTTTTAAGAGTTTTGGAAAAGGCCACAGTCAGTATGTGTCAAAAGTGGGACCTGAACTGTCGTCATGGCTTCAAGGCCAGCTCTGTCCATCATGCCAAAGCAATTTGGGGAGGGGCATGATCTCAATGACATCTAATCAGCATGGATAACAATTTCTGATTCATTTATTTTTGATTCTTTATCATGGCAGGAGCCTGGACTTGGAGTCAGACTACCAGGTTTTAAGTTCTGGTTCTGTCATTTGATAGCTCTTTTTTAAACTTTGGGTAATTCACTTTCTCTCCTAAAACCCCAATTTTCTCCCCTTTAAAGTCCAAGGAGAGAGGGTGGGCTACGTGATCTCAATGGTACCTTCCAACATTAACTGTCTATGATTACCATCTTTAAGATTATACCCTTATCCATCCTTCCCTTTCTTCCACCCCAGCACCACTGAAGAAGGAAGAGAAACAAAAATCTGATAACAAATGACATATATAGCTTTGAAAAACTATTGCTGATTAGGGTCCCTTGCATTCTTTCATATCTTAGGAGATCTGAAATTTTGCACTATTAGTGCAGAGAGTTTACATAATTTTTGAGGTATTGAAGAATAATACTATAAACAATGAATCAGAAGTAATTGTGAAAGGTGTTTCTCATGCATTAGAAAGCAAAATGCCTTCGTGAATTGTGCCCTGAAAAAATTTTCTCCAGGTAACCAGCCTTCTAGTGATGGGCCTCTCCAAACTCAAACTGGTTCCCAGATGACATCCTTAGGCACATCCAGTGGACCTTTTCAAATGATAGGGCCACTAAGTGGCACAGTGAATAGAGAGCTGGGCCTGGAGTCAGGGAGACCAAAGTTCAAATCTATCCTCAGACATTTACTAACTATGTGACCCTGGGCAAGTCACTTAACGTCTGTTTGCTTCAGTTTCTCTATCTGTAAAATTTAGATGATAATACCTCCCTCCAAGGGTTGTGTGAGCATCAGCTGAGATAATAATTATAAAGAGATTAACCCAGTGCCTGGCACATACCGTAGTAAGTGCTATATAAATGTTAGCTATACGCTATTATTTTCATATCAGTGGTATTTGCCAAAGCTTGTACTTTGCAACCATAACCTTTAAGATATCAGAGCCCATGGGGCGGCTAGGTGGTGCAGTGAATAGAGCACCGACCCTGGAGTCAAGAGGACCTGAGTTCAAATCTGGCCATCGACACTTAACACTTACTAGTTGTGTGACGTTGGACAAGTCACTTACCCCCAATTGCCCTGCCTTCTTCCCTCCAAAAAGCAAAAAAGATAAAAGAGAGCCCTCTCCATGCTCTAATGATGTTAGTAATATTAAGAATGATATAAGAAGTATTCTAGTTTCTGAAATCAGTTGTTTCCTGAGAAGAAGGAATGTTATTTTTTAAAGCAGATATTTATTTATATCTTCTGTTTTTAAATCACCTACATTTCTCCCTCTATCCCTATCACCTTCCCAGAAAACCAGCCCTCATAACAAAGAGTTTTTTAAAAGAGAAATAAATTCAGCAAGACCTACTGATAACGTCAGAAAGTTCTGACATGATATAAAATGTCCCACAGCTATGAGACTTCTGCAAAGGCATGAAGATAGCAGGGAGGGTAGTAGAAGTATCTTCTTATGTCTTTTCTTGAGGGTCAGAGTTGACATTATATTTTTGCAGCATTCAGTTTTCATCGTTTAGTTACTTTTCTTTGTTCCCTTTATATTGCAGTCATTGCACACATTGTCTGGCTCTACTTGCTTCTCTTTGCATGAATTAATGTCTATTATATGAATTATGAATTAATATCTATTTATATATATACATAGATTATGTGGATGAATGCAAAAGCTTTTATTAAATGCTTCCTATGTGCCAAACAGCGTGCTAAGTGCTGGAAATACAGATAAAAAAGCAAGATGGTCCCTGCCTGCCTTCAAGAAGAGCTTATGTTTTAATTGGGGCAATCAGCTTGTACTGGAGGGTTCAGCTGCAAGTCAAATAGAATTTTCTGTAGTGTTATTTCCATTCATTAAAAGCATCGCTGTTTCTGATGCTGAGCCTTCCAGCAATACCAAGGACTTGAGTGCCTACAAGATGAGAGCACAATGAAATAGCTAAGTGAGAATCATGTTTTTATTTTGTGGGGACCTTTTGTTCTTCTGAAAAGAATACTAGTGATTTAGAGTAGAATAGGGAATAGGTACCAAATCCATGATTTCATTGGTATAGGGAACTCTGAGGAGAAGAAATTTACTCTGCCAGTTCATGCCAACGCTTTCCTTGACTTAGAGAGTTGCCTGGACAGGACTAATTTGAAATTATTTGCTCAAGACACAGCCAGTTACACCTCAGGAACAGGGCTCAAACCTCTATTTTCATGGCTTCAAGGCCAGCTCTCCATTTATTATTCCATGGTGCCACTGAATAAATCTGATAATATTCAGAAAATACGATGTTAGCCACCATAGCAATGCCTTTCATGTCTATGAAAGCGATGGTACCATAGCTACCTAATTTTGTATCTGAGGCAAGAATATAAAATCTTTCTCCTTCCATCCTAAAGACAAGGAATTTTCTACTTTACCTCGCTTGTCTTACCCTAGTTGCAGAACTTTTTTGTTGAAATTGAAGAACTTTTCAGGCATTTTCAAGCACTCCAATGAGCAGTCACATTCACTTTTATGGCCTACCAATGATTGGAGAGAAATGCTATATAGTGGATACAGCCCTGGATATAGAGTAGGGATAGACCTGGCTTCAAGTGTCTCCTCTAAAACTTTTTGACTTTGAAGTAAGTAATTTCTCTCTCTGAACCTCAAGAAACCCTCTAAGTCAGGTATTAACCATTTTTATGTCAGGCACCCATTCAGCAACCTGGGAAAGTTAAGAACTCCTCAGGATATTTTTAAATATACAGAGTCAAATAATAAGATTACAGTGGAAATCAATTATGCTGAAAGAATTATCCAAACATTTTTTTTTTAAAAGTTCATAGACCCCATTTTAGGAACACCTGCTAAAGACAGGTGGCTCCTGGATGTTTATATAGAGGGAGTTTTCAGGAAAATCAGAAGTAGATCCTTGACCTATCTAGAAGTAACTAAATTATGTGGTGAGTGGTTTGGGTAGAGGTGGAGAGCAAGGGGAAGAGAGTCCATTTTATAATTGCAGAAACAGAGAGTAAGAGATTGCACAATTCTACCTAGGAACTTAGTGGTCAAGTTCTGAAGGTAAGAGCACTGCTGTGAAACTTGAGAAGTGTTAAATGTTTACCAAAGATACTCACTTCTAGTTTGGTTCTTGCCTCTTATTTTTAAAAAGGATTTTTAATACCATAATCCCTTCCTTTATCAATGGACACTGAGATTCATATAATATTTATAGAACACTTGAAATCTTTGGATAAGAGTACTCTAGGATAGAGAAAAGCGTCTGAGACAGGAAGAGATTTCCATTGCTTAATATAATATTATATTTGCGATTCAGAATTCCACAGTCACTATATAACACTGAGGTAACATGAGATCATTTTATTAAGAGAGAAGACAAACAAGAACAATTTGATTTAAAAAACCATAAACAATGCTCTGTAGATGAGAAGACAACTGAAAATAGCATCAGGAAATAGGGGACTGGGCTCAGTGGAGCCTGGACCCAAGCTGAGGTCTCCAGACTGACACAGGACACTGGACTTGGCATCTAGAAGAACTGGTATCCAGTCCTGCCTCAGATAGTTACCAGCTGTTTGACCCTAGGAAAGTCACCTATGCATTCTGTACCTCAGTATCCTCATCTGTAAAATGAAGGCGTTTGATTTTATATCTCTAAGCACTCTTCAAGCTCCAAATCTGTCATAAAATTCTTTCCACTACACTGAAATCCTTGTGTTAGTCTACAAAGCTGTTAGAATAGAAGCCAACTATGAAAAAGAGACCACGAGAATCTATTACAATGTTCATTAATCAAATGAAAAGCTACAAGTATGCTCAGTATAGGCCCAGCATGCATGCATTTAAATATATCAAATCAATGATCTTTTCCATTGACAAAAGTGTTCCAGATTTTCCAGCACCATATCTATCCAGAGACAAAGCTATTTTTCAAATTATTTAGCCAATTGTAACTGCAGCCAAGAGAACAAGTCAGATTTGTAAGAGAGAAATTGCAATCCTCTTTAGTAAAAAAAAGTCTTTAGTACTAAGAAGAAAAAGATTTATTCATTTAGCTAGTTCCTTTCAAAAGAAGCAACTCTATTATAGAGGAAAGAACACCGGATTTGAAGTCATAAGACCTGGATTCCAAAGGGTTCTAAAACTGCATTTACCCTTTGACCGAGCAATACCACTGCTAGGTCTATATCCCAAAAAGATCATTTAAAAAATGGAAAAGGACCTACATGTGCAAAAATATTTATAGCAGCTTTTTTTGTGGCAGCAAAGAATTGGAAATTGAAGAAATGCCCATCAATTGTGGAATGACTAAGCAACTTGTAATATATAATTGTGATGGAATGCTATTGTGCTATAAAAAATGATGAGCAGAAAGAATGGTTTAAAAAAAACTAAGAAGACATGTGAACTGATGCAGAGTGAAGTGAGCAGAACCAGGAGAACATTGTACACAGTAACAGCAATATTGTAGTGATGACCAGCTGTGAAAGACTTAGCTACTCTGATCAATACAGTTGATCCAAGACAATTCCAAAGGACTCGTAATGAAAAATACTATCCACCTCCAAAGAGAGGTCTAATAAACTCTAAGTGCAAATTGCATATTTTTCTATTTTCTTTACATATCTTGCTTTTGATTGTTTTGGTTTTGTTTTTGTTTTGAAATATGGAAATATGTTTTTCATGGGGAAAAATAAGACCTGGGTTCATGCCTTGTTTCTATTTGAACTATCTCAAAGAAACCACAAATTCCAGTCTAGAAAGGTCAAATTAGACTAGATTCTTAATTACTCAATGCCAAATCCCATTTCAAACTTATTTCATACCCAACAGACTGAATTTAATTTTTAAAAATGGAATAATTAAAAATTATTATTTGTATAGACCAAGTAATCTCTGAATTAAAATTCTCCAGAAATAAGTTCAAAACTGCCTTTTGCTAGTTTTAATGATAATAAATTGCTTCTAATACTTTACAAAGTGAAATTATATATGTGTGTTATATATACATATATGCAATAGAGAGATATGTATATATACATATGTACATATATCCTATTTTTTCTTCATAATTCTCTTTATTCTGTGAGGTAATGCAAGAATTATTATCTCCATTTTACAAATATTTTCCCCATCCATTATCCAGTAAGATTGTCTTCAAAGTACTAGATTTCTTCCCCTTATTCTTTTAACATCTAATTCCAGATGAATCCTATTGATTCTAATGGCCTCTCTGACTCACCTCAATATTCTCTGGCTTAGTGTTCAAATACTGAATTTTTATCTCAAACTCAGTTGGGTGGCTAGGTAGAGCACTGGGCCTGGAGTCAGGAAGACATGAGTTCAAATATGACTTTAGACACTATCTGTGTGACCCTGAGCAAGTCACTTAACTCTGCCTCAACATCCTTCTCTATAAGGTAAGCTGGAGAAGGAAATGGCAAAGTGCTCTAGTATCTTTGCCAAGAAAACTCCCCATGGGGTCACAAAGAGTCAGACATGACTGAAATGACTAAATAACAACAACAGTAATAAAATTCAGTCACCAAATTCCCACAAATGGAAAAGGACACCTATTAAAACCAGACTGAAAGGAAATACTATGGTTAACAAATGGAGAGTTTATCATTCCTTCATTCTTTCAATAAACATTTATTAAGCATCTGCTGTTAGCAGAATAGTGTGCTGAGCCCTGGGAGATGTGGAATGTAAATGACTACCTGTGCCATTATGGCATTTACGTTCTAGTAGGGAGATAAGCTACAGATAGTTATAATGAGGAGGATTGTTTGTTAAGTGCATTATTGAGTTTTGAAATAAAGTGGGATCTAAGGACTGAAGAGGAAGGTCATTCACAAAAAGTGAGGAGAGCAAAAACTTCCTGGAAGGGATAGTATTTGAGTTGTGCTTTAAAGGACAGCTAGGATTCAAGAGACAAAGAAAAAGAAGAATGACCTTCCATGAAAGTCAGACAGCATAATCAAATGAATGGAGACAGTCAGTGCATGTGGGCCATTTGGACAAAGAGTAGACAGGATTTTGCTGGAGCATAGAGTATTGGAAGGTCAGCAGTTTGGAGTACGATGAGAAGAAACTGGCACCAAATTCTATAGAACCATAAACTTCATTCATTCATTCAAGCATTTATATTAAGTACTTTAACAGAAACAGTGCTAGGCACTGGGAATAAAAAGATAAAAATGAAAGTCTTTGCCCTCAAGGAGCTTTCATTCAAAAGCTAGGCAAAGGAGTTTGACTTTTACTAAAGAAGCAATGGGAAGCCTAGAAGAGAATTTTGGTTTTTTCCTTTATCAAGCATTTATTGAGTGACATCTCTGTGATCAGCCCCATACAAGGTACTTTAAACATTTAAAAGAAGTAAGACATGGCCTTGACTCCAGGAAATTTAAAATCAAGGGGAAGAGATAGATGTACCATACACACATGAAACAATTCACTCATCATAAAGTAGTTTGAGCAGAGAAGTGATATGACAAGATCTACCTGTAAGAAAAATTATTCTGACAGCTGATAGGAAAAATTGCAGGGGGAAGAGGTAATGACAGTGGAAAGAGACAGATGGGGGAGATGTGGAGCTGGAATCAACAGGTCTCAATAGTTTAGTGCATATGAAAGATCAGAGAAAGAAAAGAGTCCGAGAAAATTCCAACGTTGTGGATTTGGTAGACAAAGTGAATGAGGCAGTTCTTTAGAGAGAAATAGTGAAGTCAGACAGAGGAACAGATTTAAGAGTAGAGATGATGTGCTTGGCTTTAGACATATAAGTTTTAGGTAGCAATGGAGGTATCCTGAAGGCAGTTGGAAATAAGGATCTGAGACTCAAAAGAGAGGTCAGGAGGACTATAGATGTAGATTGGAATTCACTCTGTATAAAAGTGCTGTTGAAGCCATGGGTGTGAATGAAATTGCCAAGAAAGAGATATAAAGAGAGAAGAAAGCAAGAACAGACTTGAAAGAAATATACTTTAAAGTAATAGAAAACAGAAGTCAAGAAAAAAAATTAATTGAATTTGACAATTTGGAGGTAATTAGTGACCTTTGTGAGGGTAGTTTGAGTAGAGTGGGTGGAATCCAGATTTAGGGCAATGTGGGTAGTGAGGAAATGAAAATGTTGCATATAGACAGATTTTCCAGTTTAGAAATTTAAAAGCAATATAGAGGAAATAAAAGGAAATCGTGAAAGGAAAGAGTTGGTGGGGACCTCAGAGGCTCTCTAGTCCAATCTCTATCTTAAGAATCCCCTCTATACTATATTGGGCCATTCCTTGAAGATGTCTAGTAAAGGAGAACTCACTGCCAAGCCCATTCTACTTTGCATTAGCTCTGTTAGGAAGATTTTTCCTTATCTCAAGTCTAAATCTACCCCTTTGCAATTTCCACCCATTGTCTCATGTGGCCCAAAAGAAGTCTAATCCTTGTTCCATATGACATCATTTTAAGTTATCATGTCCCTTCCTAAGCCTTCTCTTCTCCAGTTCCTTCACCCAGTCCTCAGACTTTATTCAGCCCTGATCAGA
Organism: Petaurus breviceps papuanus; assembly: GCF_028583685.1. Lineage (NCBI taxonomy): Eukaryota > Metazoa > Chordata > Mammalia > Diprotodontia > Petauridae > Petaurus > Petaurus breviceps. The sequence continues at coordinate 7,222,071 of NW_027186546.1, read as the reverse complement.
TCTTCTCTGGAGTTTTGTGTGCAGTTCTGGGCACCAGCTTTTAACAAATGGGATAGAGAACAGAGGGAGATAGATTAGCCTTAGTGAAGAGTGGGCATATCTCTTGTGTGAAAAATAGGAAGGAAGTGGTGATGCTGAGTTTTTGAGAGGAGAGGGGTTAAAACAACTCCTGTCAGATGACCTCAAGCTTTTTAGTAAAGTACAGAGGCAAAGTCACTGATACAAGTGCAGCAATTGAGGAAGAAGAGAAAAAGAAATTTTGGAACAGACATTGAAGGGAATGAGATAGGTCAGTTAGGTTAGAATTGAAGAACACTTTGCAGGGGAGCTAGGTGGCACAATGGGTAGATCTCCAGGTATACAATCAGGAAGACTCATCTTCTTGAGTCAAATCTAGCCTCAGAAACTTACAGTATGACCCTGGACAAGTCATTTAACCCTGTTTGCCTTAATTTCCTCATCTGTGAAAAGAGCTGGAGAAGGAGATAGCAAACCCTTCCAGTATCTTTGCCAAGAAAACCCCAAATGGGGTCACAGAGTTGGACATGACAGGACAACAAGAACGCTTGTGAAGTAGCAGTAAGAGACTATGTGAAGTTATTTTTTTAAAAATATGGTTTGGGTGAAGTTGGGTTAGCTTTGTGAATTTTTTTTTTGCTATCATTAGTATTCACAGCCCTGGAACAGTGATAGAGAAACTGTGTGGTTGTAGTTACCCAGGAATGTGATGGTCGAGAATTACTTCCAAGTTATGGGTTCCCCAAATGGAGATTAGCCTTTCTCCTAAAGTTTTTCTCTAATCTTCATTCTGTATCAATCAGCCTTCATCTTAAATAGAAATAATCATCTACTTTCTTTTAGCTTCTATTATCGGATTGTATTTCACAAGTGCCTGGGTTTTGGTTTTTTGTTTTGTTTTGCTCTGTGTGTGGTTTGGGGGGAAGGGGCATGGGGTGATTGGGGGGGGGGGGGGGGGAGGTGGGTGTGATGGGGAAGGTAACCAGTAAAAGCAGCGTAATAGAATTAAATCACTAGCGTTGAAACCAGGAAGACCTGAATTAAAGTTTGTCTTCTGAATTATCCTGGGCAAATCTTCTTGAGCTCTAAGGACTCTAGACAACTCTCTAAGACTATAACCAGAAAACAGAGTACCAACCTGCGCCAGTGAAGGGACTTACCTTATTTGAGACTTTCCTATATCAGTTAAATCACAGGTTCAGACCCTGGCCCTATTTGGTCTAACCAGTGTTCTGGGAGTTACCTCTGTTGTAGGGTTTTTTGCATGACTCACTTCCATATGTTTAGTAAATGTTATTGTAATTAGCCTTATGTGCCTGTTTTCTTCTTATCATTGGAATGGCTGTCTCTGCACAGCTGGATGAAGACAGATTTTTTTTTTCCAAAAGCTTTCAGCCAGACCCAAAGCTGTTTATAAGTACACTTAACAAAAAAAAAAAAAAGAAGCTGGGATGAAAAAAAGAAAATAAACCTGTTGGGAAATGCTTGTGAATCTGGAGGACTTTAACTACAATTTTAACGATAGTGCAATTTCCTTAAAATTTTCAAAGTAGTTTAACCACAGTGGGTTGATCACACAACTCAGAAATCTAGCTTTAGGGCTACAGATCAAGTCCTGAATAATTACAGGAGTTTAGAGCTGAAAGGGACCCAGGATCATCCTGCTAAACACCTGTATTTTACAATGAGGAAATGGGTTTGTTTAGAAAATAAATGATCAGAAAAGGAGGACAAGTCAGTCAGAGGTGAGGTTGGACAGTAACAGGCCACAGAATTATAGGTCTCATGCTGGAAGGACTCAGGCCATCTAGTCCAATTGTACAGATCAACTCAGAGAATCTATGGAAGAACATGGATAAGCATCACAAGGGAAGAGACGGTATAGCTTGATTGTGATCCACACTGAGGGAGGGAATGCGGATATTGAAATTGCACACATTGGGGCAGCTAGGTGGTGCAGTGAGTAGAGCACTGGCCCTGGAATCAAGAGGACCTGAGTTCAAATGCAGCCTCGGACACTTAATGCTTACTATATATATATGACCTTGGGCAAGTAACTTAACCCCAATAGCCCTGCCTTCTCTTTTCCAAAAAGTAAAAAAAAAAAAACCTTACATATGCACTGTAATACACTATATGAACAGACACTAGCTAGCTGTATGACTCTGGGCAAGTCATTTAACCTATTTGCCTGTTTCCTCATCTGGAAAAAGATCTGGAGAAAGAAATGACAAGCCACTCCAGTATCTTTGCCAAGAAAATACCAAATGGGGTCACAGAGAATTGGACAGTACTGAAATAACTCAACAACAAAGATAACGAATAATATGTATAAGGCACTTTATAAACCTTAAAATGCTATATAAATGCTAACTCTTTATTAGTTGGTCACTTAGCAAATATTTACTAAATGCCTGCTATGTATCAGACAATGTGCTAAGAGCTGCAGAGACAGAAAGATAAAATATAGTCACTGCACTCACGGAATTCATAATCTAATTGTTGTTACTATTACTGTTATTAAGTTCTGCATTCTTGCTAAATATCATAACACTGAGGTCTGTCTGAATAGGACTTTTCCCATGATAGACTATACATCTGCTATCATTAAAATAAAATGTTTGGTAAATTCATTAACATATGGGGCAAAGTATATGTAAAGATGCAGTAAAGGGAAAGGAATAGAAATAATAATAATTCCATTTTTATTACTATTTATGATTTACATAATGCTTTCTTCAAACCTATGAGACATAGTACCGTTTCATTGTCCCCATTTTACAGATAAAAAAACTAGCTCAAAGAAGGATTTGTCCATTTGTCATCTATGAACAGGGACTCAAAACCATCCAGGTCTCCCGGTTGCAAATTCCAGTACTCTTTCGACAGCACCTTAGCGACTAAAGGAACAAGACAGAAAAGATAGACCTGACCAGAAAATAGTAATCTTTGTTGCAATGCCTTACAACTAAAGAATTCTTTACATTGTCCATATTTTTTATCCTTAACATATACCACAAGTATGTGTTGGTTCTTCAAGTTTTCATCAATCCATGAACAAATACCTTTATAAAGTCCCTACAGTATGCCCATCACTGTGCTAACCACTGAGGATACACATATAAGGAATGAACCCCCTCCTCTCAGGGAGTTGCATCCAAACGAATTTTCATAGTATACAATAGAGATAATGCATAATCCTTAGAATATTTCCAGTCATTGTCCAATGACCATTCATAGTGGATCACATATCATTTGTAATAATCTACATTCCAGTAGATAATATGAAGTGCTTCCTTTGAAACAACCTTGTGAAGTTAGGTGGGATCCCATTTTCTTTTCTGGTGTCACCAAAGGTGACGCAGGGTCACAGAAACGAGAGCTGGAAAGGACATCAGAGCTCACTTAGGACAACTTCCTTTTTATGAATGAGGACATGGAAGAGTAGAGACAAGAGCCCTGCCCGTCTCATGAGCTGATTATATTAACTATGATTCTGCAGCTGCTGACCTAGTATTTGAACTCAAATCTACTATTGTTGTACTATCTTTTTCTGTTTAGCAGTCTGGTTCAAATGATCAGTTTACTCATCTGGTGAGGTTTTGTTGTCTGAAGTGGCTGTTCCTAAAAATAGCGTGCATATTCATCTTTTTAAAGTAAGGGGTTTCACCAAAAAGATATGCAAACAAACAAGTTCTGCCTTCTGCCAGGGAGACGATGCTGACAGATCCCACTAGCGAGGTGAAGAGAAAAGTGGGATGTTATGAGAGTAAATGATTGACTAGCTGCGGACGGTTTTCCTTCACGATGAAAATATGTGCTGGTAGGAGACAGGAGGATACCTAATAAGCTCACCATAACCAAATATGAAGGGCTGGGGTCTTGCTACTCCGACCAGCACTGACAGGCATAGTCCCAGGGAGTCATGCTTCATTCTGCAGCGGATGTGGGCTCACTCGAGGCCTTCCCTCTCTGCCTTAAAGAGCACTAAGGGAAATGACTGTCAGCAACCACAGAATTCACATTAAACCCTTTTCAGTCTTTACAGGGTTACAGCCATCCCTGTTATATGGGACAGCCAACACTTTGCAGTCAAAAGTTTGTGGCAACTAACCTTTCTTCTGCTGATCCCCATTTTATCCATCTTGTTCCAAGTCCCAGCTCAAGGTTCCTACATCTCCCATGCAGCTTTGCCAGACAACTTTAATCATCTTAGAAATGCTGATTGTGTTCTGAGTACTAAAACCCTTGGCATTTGCTTAGATACAGTTCTCCATAGTGTGATGGTATTATTAATGCACACTCAACTAGGCTATACAGTCCTTTAGGGAAGAAAACACGTTTCAAATGCGTATGTGATCATACAATTTTATTTAGTATTGTCTGTGTAGATTTATAGAATGTTTGATCTGGACAGGATCTTTGGGATTATCTGTTCTGATCCCCTCATTTTTTACGAGAGAAAACTGAGTGCCAGGGTGTTAAAGGGATGTTCCCAAAATCATACACACGTTAGTGCAGGAATTCTTCACCCTTTTTGAATCATGGACCTCTTTGATAGTCTTCTGAAGCCTATAGTCCCCTTCTTAAAATAATGTTTTTAAATTAATAAAATACATAAGATTACAAAGGAGGCCAGTTATAGTGAAGGGTACAGTTATCACACTTTTGTAAAAACATGTTCATGGACCCCAGATTAAGAACCCTTGAATGAGTGGAATTACTGGGACCAGAACTTGATTCTCCTGGTTCCTAATCTAACACTGTTTCTATTCAAAAGCCAGATTTGCTTCTTTGTTATCCCCCGTGGTCGATACCTATTAGAGTAGACAGGTTCAATGAGGAACAGTGGCTTTGGAATCAGAGGACGTGAATTTCAATCCTGGCTCTTCCACTTATACAATTCAGGTGACCTCTTGGGTCTAAATTTTCTCATTTGAATGAAAGAATGAAAAAAAAAAAGCTGACTAAGTGCTTGCTATGTTCAAAGCACAGTCCTAAGAGCAGAGGGTAAAAATAGAAAAGGAAGATAGTCCCTCTTCTCAAGTAGCTCATGTTCTAATGAAAGAGATAACACGTATGTGGGTTTTAGCTGCAAGTCGGATGGAAACACCTCATCGTCCTCAGGGTACGGGAGCAAAGCAGGTGGTAATGCCTCGTCTTTTTGTCATTTCCACTGATAAAATCATTTCAGTTTCTGACACTGAACCATTTGACAGTGCTAAGGACTTTGATGTCAAGACCTCCCCCCGCCCCGGGTTTTCAGTAGCTATAGATTTAGTAACTGCAGGTACAGTTGCCATGTTGCATCTCCACAGTGGTTACTTACCAGCGTCATGGCTATGGGCACTAGGCTGCAGCATTGTTATTCCCAAGGCTCTCAGATTAGGGGTCCTGGGCTGTCTCCATCAGGGTATGATGGTAAACATGGTAGTGGAGATGGTTTGACTTGACTGACACATGCTTCCTCCTGTCTTGTTCCCAAGGTGCCTTGCTGCTTCAACTAGGCTATAAAATGAAGAGATTGAATTAGAAGGCCTTAAAGGTCCCTTCCAGCTCTGAATCAGTAATCCTATGATTATTTGATCTTATGGTTTACTAATCATTGTAATGATTTAAGTATTAGCTTATCTTAGGAGCATGGTCTCACAAACTCCCCTTGTACCTGTGATTCAGAGCCATTGCTGGCTGAGGCAAAAATCCCCTTCCCATGTTGCTACTTCCCACTCACTTATCTCCAAACAGTTCTGCTCTATTCCTCCTTCACCCCAGCTTTCTTCAGAAGCATCCCTTGGAACTCCTTTTCTATCATCAACCAACTCCCCTTCATCCTACAGCTCTTCTTCTTACAGTTTTTCCATCTTTTTGCCTCTAAGGAGACCTAGCTCTCTGTAGAAGACATTTCATATTACATCAAGTCTACTTAAAGTAGACCTCGAAAGTATGTTGACCTCGAAGTTCACATCATCACATCTCTGCCCAAATCATGAATCCTATCTGCACCATACCACCAAATGGTCATATAGCTTCTTCTTGAGCACTTCCAGAAAACTTAGTATCCCCAAAGGCAGCCACTTTGAGTTTTGAATGGCCCTTTTATCAGGAAGTTTTCTCTTACATCAGCAATTAGTAACCTAGGTCCACAGACCTCCATAAACTTTAAAGCATCTTTATTTCAATGTGATTCATTTTCTTTGTAATCTCATCTATTCTATTTTATGCATTTAAAAACGTTATTCTGAGAAAGGAGCCCATAAGCTTCACCAGACTTCTGAAGAAATCCATTGCACAAAAAAAAGGTTAAGAACTCCTGCCTTATATTGAACCAAAGTCAGCCCTCTTCCATATTAGGCAATTAAATATTTGAAGAAAACTGTCATGTTCTGCCCTAAGTCTTTTCTTCTCTAGGCTATGTAAACAAAGTACTTTCCTATCTCCTTGTATATATAGCATGTTTTGCAGCTACCTTACCTCATTTCCTTTAAACATGTCCCAGTTTATCAGTGTACCTTCTAAGGTGTGATTCAGTCCTGGACACAGTACTGCAGATGTGGTCCAGCTAGGAGAGGACACCTACTAATCATCTTCCTGCTCTGAACACCTGTATCTCTGTTAATGAAGCCTCAGTCCATAAGAAACTGCTTTCATGCCTGGTTGTGGTCCAGAGGTGACTCTGGGTTCTTTAAGGCACATCCTTCCCCACTCTCATCAATACCAGATGATACTCTAACCCTTTCCACACATTCCCCTATATTGGGACAAGAGAAGTATACATATTCATGTTTCCTACCACTATTTAAAAATTACCATCCTTCTTCTGCTACCATGCAACAGCCTTTTCCCCTTTGATAGTCACTACATCTATGTTGACCTGTTCTCACTGAACCCATCTTCTAGTCTGTGGGTTAGTCTCTTCTTTATCAAGGAGCTCAGAAACTGTTTTACATTCTTCCTTTCAGCCAATATCCCTGCTCTCATAACTGTGATGTCCCTTCAATACCCTGGCTTCCCTTTCATCACCCTCTTCTTTTCCTATTACCTATACCTTCACTCCACAATTGATCTTATCATCACCCATTAATGTTTTTCTTTTGCGGTCCTGAATTTGGAAATTCCCCTTTGATCATAACCCTCTAACCTTTCCCTCCACTTCACTCCTAAATCTATTCTTTTTCCTTCCTGTGTGTTCAAATCACTCCATTTCCTCCCACACTCCCTTTTCACTCAATCATCCCCATTCTTTCTACTCTTCTCTTCATTCTCTTTCTTATTTGATCTTTCATTCAAATACACCCCATGCATAATGCATACCTTCATTCTAGTTCCTCTTCACCACAATAAACCTTCCTTTTACAAATATTTCTATCTTCCTTTCTTTACCCTAAGCTACCTAGACCCACTCTGGATTGAAAAATCCTCAACAGAACAAGCTTCTCAGTGTACCCTTCTTCCCTGACTTTCCTAGCAATTCTTTCTTCCCTTCCCCCCACTCCTGGTCTGATACCCCACCCAGCCTGCATGAAGGAACCCAGAATTCCTGCTTTGCTTGGTCCTATAGGGCCAATTCCTCTTTCCCACTGTCTGTGAACTAGGAGCCTCCAGGTCCTCCACCCTTTGGATTGGACATGCCTGCTCACACCTTTTGTAAGAATTATGATGAGTTTTGTTTTGAATACATTGGGTTTGAAGCATTTGTGACTTAGCCACTTTTGACTGTCAATATATCTATATCTCAAGGACATGATTTCATCACTATGAACACACCAAAGATAATACAACAATTATTGAGAGTTGTGTTTTGGTTGATTTGAAATGTGCAATTCAGGGGTGGCTAGGTGGCACAGTAAATAGAGCACTGACCCTGGAGTCGGGAGGACCTGAGTTCAAATCCGACCTCAGACACTTAACACTTACTAGCTGTGTGACCTTGGGCAAGTCGCTTAACCCCAATTGTCCTGCCTTCCTCCTTCCAAAAAGCAAAAAATATATATATTAAAAAATAAATTAAAAATAAGTCCCTTATTTAAAAAAGTGTAATTCCCAAAGAATCTTAAGTTTTAAATAGATACATAAAGAATAGAATATGGCCTGACAAAGAAACAATGAAACATATGCACACCCTCACAGCTGAGACAGGTGGTGGACCACTAGAACAGAACATTACATACCATGACAGTCTCTGTACTGGCTTTTTAAATTTGTTTTTCTTTTTCCCAAGGAAGGTTAAGTCTGGAGGGTGAGATGAGAAAATACTTTTATGTAAAGATAAATAGCATTAATTAGCCATTTTGAAAAGAATGGAATTTAGATTATTGAGATGCTCATAACAGGAACCATGCAATCCAGGCACAGGTCTGATCAAGGAAAGCACTTCCTTTGTGGCTAGCCAGCCTAAGGAAAACTCCTTGAATTCCTGTTGGAATTTTTTGTTTGTTGGTTTACTTGATATTCCCAGAATTTAGCATGATGTAGGCACATAGTAGGTACTTGATATGGTTGACAAACTCTTAGAGTTCATTTGTTTGAGTGTTTCTAGTAAAACATGAATAGTGGGGGCAGCTATGTGGCACAGTGAATAGAGCACTGGCCCTGGAGTCAGGAGGGCCTGAGTTCAAATTCGGCCTCAGACACTTAACACAAAAACTAGCCGTGTGACCTTGGACAAGTCACTTAACCCCAATTTCCCTCCAAAAAAAAACCATGAAGAGTGTTACCACTTGCCTCTAGCATTAAGGGGAATAGAGGGAAAATTAGGGGACAGCTAGGTGGCACAGTAGACAAGAGCACTGGGCCTTGAGTCAGGAAGACCAGAGTTCAAATGTGACCTTGGACACTAACTAGGTGTGTAACCCTGGGAAAAATCACAACCTCTGCCTGCACAAAACTGGAGAAGGAAATAGCAAATGAGTCCATTATCTTCACTAAGGAAATCTCTGAACAATAACAATAAATGTATGACTCCAAGATAAAATTCTTGGCTTCCATTTTCACAACTGAGAAAAAAGCAAAGTGGTCTTATGATGATGGGTGAAGAAATAAAAAACAGAAAACTAGCCATGTGACCTTGGGCAAGTCACTTAACCCCAATTGCCCTCCAAAATAAAAAAAAAGAAAGAAAAAACAAAGAACATTATGGGGGGAAATACCCCAAGTATGTTAGGAAAAAAATTCTACTGTGATTTATGCAAATTTTTAAAAAATCATATAAATTAACATTTTATATATCAAACCATGTTTCAAGGTCCTTAACATTAGTTCTAAAGCAACCTACTAATTAATTCTTTGGGGATGTTCGTTTATTGCCCATAATTTTGCTGTTTGGTAAAGTTGGATTTTTATATATGGTGTTTTTTTATTATTAAAAAGAGGACATAGTAAAAAAATCTGTCCTTCAATTGGCAAGACAAGATCACTTAGTTCTATGAGGACTTGCTCAACATTTCTAGAACCAGCTATGTAATGTTGCCCAAATAGGTAAGAAATTATGCAATATAACATTTATTCACACACACTCCTAGCAAATAACTAAGACATAACAAACATTGAATGGAAGCTTCTTGAGGACAGGGACTTCTGTCCGCTTTTTGTTGGGTTGGGTTTTTTTGGACGTGGCATAGTGTGTTTTATTCATATTAAACACAGAATTAATATTTGTGGAATTGACACTCCTCTCATTAAAGTGGGATTTCATACATCCAAACCTATTCTCAAAATTTCCTACCTCTCATTCTTGCTGTTAACTGATACGTAGTTATTTCTCATACACATAGATAGATAGATAGATAGATACATACATACATATATACATACATAGATATAGTGTTTGTATATAGTTGTATAAATGTTGTCTCCCCCAGTACATTGTGAGTTCCTTGAAGGCTAGGACTATTTTTGCCTTTCTTTGTAACCTTAGCACTTAGCACAGTGCAGACCACATAGAAGTTGCTTAATAAATGCTGATTGACTTAACTTGTGATTAACCCATCTATGAAGAGACAAAAAAAATGCCTCCATCTGTAGAGTAAATGAAGTTATCTAGTCTAGTTACATACTAAAGAGGTCTTCCTTGGAAGAAAGTCAAAGCCAATAGCTTAAACAATAATAGATCTATTAATTTTATATAATATAACATAACACAGGTATAAACATAACATGTATATGCTAAGATAGCATACACTTATAACATCAAGGTTACAAAGCACTTTACATACATTACCTCATGTAATCCTCTGTGAGGGAGGTTGAACAAGTATTATTGATAGTTTCACAGATGGCAAAACCAAGACTCAGAAATCTAAGGCAGCATTTCTTAAACTTTTTGATGTTGGTACCCCGAGCACCCCCAAAGAGTTTTTATATGGGTTGTATCTATTGGTATGTACCATATTAAAAATTAAAACATCTTAGTATATTATAAAAGTAGTTTTAGGGGGCGGCTAGGTGGTGCAGTGAGTAAAGCCCTGGCCCGAAGTCAGAAGGACCGGTATTCAGTTCCAGCCTCAGACACTTAACACCTTGCACACAAAAACTAGCCGTGTAATCTTTGGCAAGTTACTTAACCCCAATTGCCCTCCAAAAGGCAAAAAAAAGTAGTTTTGATCTTGTGGACACCCTGAAAAGGTCTTGAGGATCTCCAAGGGTAAAATCACACCCCTATTAACAAATGGTTTGAGCTGGGATTTGAAAACAGGCCTTGTGATGATAAAGATGTTAAACAATAGGTTTAGGTCTTCCAGTGCTATCACTCAGTTAGTATTGATAACCAGTTTGTTGGTTGTGAATTACTTTATTTCATATGTTCCCTGAATATGCTTTATTTTTTCCTACTTAAGAGCTGTGCCATGTCCTTTTCTCTTCTCCAGAAATGCTTGCCTCTCTTACCTCCACCCATTTAAATCCTACTTATCCTTCAAGGTCCAAAATTAAGTCCTACTTTCTCCAAGAAGCTATCTCTCTAATGGGATTTCTTAATAAATGTATATTGATTGATTTCTCTCTCCTCTGAACTCGACTGCAATTCAGTTCAACAAGTCCTGTGCTAAATTCTGGGGATACAAGACAGTTCCTTGCCCTCAGGGAACTTGAATTCTGCTAGCATCTATAACAATCATTTACTTGTTATCATGTGTCCCCATTTCTTCCATTTGTTTTCTCTTGATTATATATTATTTTCCCAACTATATTGTATATTTATTAGCTGTCCCCAGATGCCTTAAATAATGACTGAATTGTAGCAATTAATAAATATCTGAATAAATAATGTTAGCTTTTGTATAATTTTTAGAAAATAAACTAGTTGATTGGAAAAGGGCTTGAGTTGATAAATGTCAATAATAAATCAACCTGGAATTCACTGGAACTATCCATATACATAGTTTAATCTCTATCTCAGTCCTTCCTCCCTTTTCCACCAAGTTGTTAAAATAAGGGGAATAAACCTGTCTCCAAGGCACTCAGGGAATTGTGGATTAATTATATTCTCCTGATAGATGAAGTCAGTGAACTGGCCTGAATGATTCAAATGAAACAAAGATTTATTCTGAGTTTTCCTGAATGGCTATCTGTATTTGGTCTTGACCAATTAAAGCCAAGTACTATTAAATGCATTGTAGTTTAACTTCCTTGAAAGAAGGAAAGAAGAAAGGAACAAAGGAATGAAGGAAGAAAAAGAATGAATGGTTTAGACATTACATGATTAGGATGAGATAATTTGGTATATAAGATGACAACAGGCACAATGTGTCTGGTTCATTAGAATTGGCACTAATGAGGAACCTTAATTAAGACATTAATTTGTAATTTTGAAAAAGACAAAGACTTTTTTGAGATTATAAGGGAAATGGAATATTATCTTGCTTTTCAAAGTGCTGGCCAAAAACAAATTCCAAAGCCCTCAACTTTCTTTTGTCCATGCCCATATCATTGATTTTCTGTGTGGCCTCTGATAAAGAATGAACCATTAGTGGTGCAGTTCAAAGTCCTGAGGACCATGAGTCAGAAGATCTGAGTTCTGGTTATGTCACTGCCATGAATTAATTGTATGATTTTTGGCTTTCATTTCCTCATTTGCAATATTGAGCTGCGCTAGAAAATTTTTTTCCAACTCTAAAATTCTGTGATCCATATGCTTTCCCCATTGGTAAGACATGTATAATGAAAGGAACTATACATACATGTCTATTTTGTGCACCAAGAGCTGTGATGTAATTTAATCAGTATAAAAGCTCCCAGGGTTGGAACTCCAACAATTTCTCAGAGTATTTTAGGTTTATTCCTCTTTAATACTGGGAAAGTAACAAGATAAACTGGTTAAATAGAAAGCAATTCCAGTTTCATTCATGTTCCTACCTAAGTACCTCCAAGAGGAAAAAATAAACTAGTAAACGTGTGTATATGTTTCTTATTAATGAGCCTATCTTAAGTAATGTACTTTTTCCCCAAGTTGCCTAGTTTAAATGTATTGTTTTTTTCTTTCCCAGAAAGAGTTGATGTATGTCTTGTTAATTTTGGAGATAATAGTATGCTAGATCTAGAATGAACCTCAGTCAGTTGCCTTGTAGTCCAGTCCCTTCATTTTGTAGTTAAGGAAACTGAGGGCCGAGTGACAGGATCTCAGTGGTTTTCCCAGGATCACATAGATATCAAAAAGTAGAACTTGAACCCAGGTCCTTTGAGTCCAGAGCCTGTCCACTGTGCCCCTTAGTCTGGAGTAAAAAGATGCAAGGAATATATTTGGGAGAGGGAGGTGGTTCTTGTCCCATTCAATTCAGATCTTTAGCAAGCAAATCACTAAGCATCTGTTAATCAACAAGAATTTTTTAAACTGCTTCTTATGTGCCAAGGGCTGGAGATACTAACACAAAAATTCAAGTCCTCAGGGGCAGCTAGGTGGCACAGTGAATAGAGCACCAGCCCTGGAGTCAGGAGGACCTGAGTTTAAATGTGACCTCAGACACTTAACACAAAAAACTAGCTATGTGACCTTGGGCAAGTCACTTAACCCCAGTTGCCCCTCCAAAAAGCAAAAAACAAAAATTCAAGTCCTCTTCCTGAAAAGACATCTACTGGGGGGGGGGAATACAAAATATTCACAAATAAATAAGTATAAGATATATACAATTAAGTATATAGTGATTTGAGGAGTTGGGGAGAACTCTTAACTGGAGGAATCAGAAAAGGCCTATTGAAGGAGGTAGACCTTGAGCTGAACCTTGAAAAGAAACATGGGTTCTAAGAGGTATAAGTAACAACAGAGAACATTCCATATGTGGGGATCAATAAATGACCAGATTAGCTGGGAGACAATATATGTTTGGTGAGTGGGGGGGATGGGGAACAGGGGGTAATTTGGGGGAAAAATATAGAAGAACAAGATGGAGCCAGATTATGAAGGCTTTAAATGCCAAACTGAGGAATTTATACTTGTTTGGTCATATAGAAGCTTCTTGAGCATGAGTGGCATGGTCACATCTGTGCCTTTGGAATGTCAGTTTGGCATCTGTGTGGAAGATGGTTTGGAGAAGAGGAGGAGGAGAGATTAGAATCAGGAGTAAGGAACCTGCAGCTTCTAGATCACATGTGGCCCTCTAGGTCCTCAAATGCGGCTCTTTTACTGAATCCAGACTTCACAGAACAAATCCTTCTATTAATAGAAGGATTTGTTCTGTAAAACTTGGACTCAGTCAAAAGGCCACACAAGGATCTAGAGGCCACATATGGCCTCAGAGTCACAGGTTCCCCTCCCTAGACTAGATTCAGGGAGACCAATTAAGAAGCTATGGTAATGGTCCAGGCCAGAGATCCTAAAGGACTTGAACTAAGTCCTTTAAAAAAAAATTTTTTTTTACCAACCTTAGGTTTTTAATTAAATAGAAGAAAAACATATTTAAACTTACACCAACACAGAAAACCAAGGTGGGAAACAAGCTTGAGGGACAAAACCATAAACATAAGGATTAGTTGGGTGGTAGGGATGTACCTGGCATAAAGGGAATGGAACAGTCTTTTTTTTTTCAAAAAATATTAGATTTTGTTTTTATTGTAGAGTACACAGATCATAGCAAAAAAACTTGAACTAAGGTTGAACTAAGTAGGAAGAAAGGGGTCAGTTAAGAGAGACACTTGAACAGGTGGAATCAACAAAACTTGACAACTGATTGGACGGGGTAGGGGGAGCAGAGTGTGTTTGTAAGTGACTGGGCAAAGCAAAGAATAGTTGCTGCAGAGATACCTCAGAAAACTGAGAAGACAAAGAGGAAAATGGACAAATGCAGAATTGATGATAATAGCTATCTAGTGCCTACTATGTGCCAGGCGATGTGCTAAGTGCTAGGGATACAAAAAGAGACAAAAGACAATCCCTGTCCTCAAGAAGCTTACAGTCTAGTAGAGGAGATAACATGTAAACAAATGTGTATGTGTATGAGAGAGAGAGAGAGAGAGAGAGAGAGAGAGAGAGAGAGAGAGAGAGAGAGAGAGAGAGAGAGAGGACACTATTTTAAGGCACTAAAATTAAGAGAGATTGGGGAAGGCTACCTGTAGAAAGTGGGCTTTTGGCTGGGATTTAAAGGAAGCCAGGAAGCTCAATAATCCATCAGTCAATCAATAAACATTTATTAAGTGCCTGCTTCATAACAGGCACTGTGCTAAGTGCTAGGGATACAAAAAGAGGCAAAATACAGTCCCTGTCCTCAGGGAGCTTACAATCCAAAGAGAGAGACAACATTCAAACAAATAAATACAATGCAAGCTATATTCCAGATAACTAGGATGTACTTAACAGAGGGAAGGCCCTAGAATTAAGAGGGGTTGGGGAAGCCTTCCTGTAAAGGTTGGATTATTAACTAGTATCTGAGGAAGGCAGAGCGAAGGAGGGAGAGCATTCCAGGCATGGGGTCTGCCTCCTTTTTGCCCGGAATCCTCTCCCTAAGGGCATCGTCCCCATCATGAATTTTATATGTAACTTGGCCTTTCCGAAAAGTTGTTGCAGAACTGAATGAGAGCCAGTATTGATGACTGAACCTTCTGATGTTTCTTATCACAGCACTCTGGAGAGTTTGCATTATTGACTTAAAATGTTAAACCAGTCTTATTTATAAGATCAAAAATGGCCACAACCATCTTCCTGACATTTTTATTAGCCTGTCTTTCTCCTAGGAGATACACACATTCTGGTAGTTAATTTGAATTAGTGATCAGTTTGGGGGATATAGATATAGATCTATAAAATACGTGGATATAGGTATAGACACGCATACATATACATGCATGCATATTTAGGTACATATGTGTACATATATATGTATGTATATACATATATAAAACACAAAAATGGAATCATACAGTCTTAGAGTTGGAAGGGACCTTAGAAATAATCTGATTTAGCAGTTCCTTATTTTAACCCACAGCTTCCTAATAACAAGGTGTCACGAATTTAAGAAATAGAAAAGAATGATGTCTGATGCAGCTAGTTAACACAGTGAATAGAATGCAGAGCTTAGAGTTAGAAAGACATCAGTTCAGATCCTGCTTCAGCACATCCTAGCTGTGTGACCCTAGGCAAGTCACTTAACCTCTCTCAGCCTCATTTTGTTTTGTCCTGAGGATCAAATGAGATAATATGCAAAGTGCTTTACAGTACCTGAGTGCTACATGAATGCTAGCTGTTGTAATTTTCTTCAGTAATTTTTCAGTAATGTCCAACTCTCTATGACCCTGTTTGGGGTTTTCTTGACAAAGATGCTAGAGTGGTTTGCCATTTGCTTCTCCAGATCATTTTACTGATGAGGATGCTAACTAAGGTAAAAGAGGGTTAAGTGACTTTCCCAGGGTCACGCAGCTAGGATATGCCTTAGGCCAGATTTAAATTTAGGAAGATGAGCATTCTTGACTCCTTACCCAGCACTCTATCCACTGTGCCACCTAGCTACCCCTGCTTATAAGGAGCTAATCTGTAACTTGATGTTCCTAAAGTACTTGAAGAGGGGATATCAGAATTCATTCTGTAGAGCTCTTTGCTCTGTTTAGAGGTTTTATCACTTGAGCAGATAAAAATTGGCCGTGTTTTATGAAGTTATATAAAGACAGCTTTTTCATTTTATAATCCTGCAAGCCTCAAAGCCAGCAGATACCTTAAAGAGTCTTCTCTTCCCGAGACAGGGAGATTGGACCTATCCAGTAATCAAACAAAGTAGAGGTAAAACTTGGCCACAGAGGAATTAAGAACCCTACTGTGAACAATTCACCCTACCATCAACTTTTCCAATTGACCCCTTGTCCTGAAATGAGAGATCTGCTTGGGGAAACTAAGGTATACTGAATGACTTATCCCTTCCCTGTTTGCAGGGCTTAGGGGCTCTGCACCCCTATGATCTGAAAAATGCCCATAAAGTTTTTTGGCCTTCCCTTTGTATCAGAGAAGACATCTGATTTTTTTCTTTCTTTTATGGGGTGTTTACAGTACCTTATTGTAAAATTTGGATTAAGTATTTTTCCATGTCATCTGCTGACCTCTGCATGTCACGTACAGCTTCCATTGAACTCCCAAAAAAATCCCGTTTAATTTCTTAAGTCAGCCCACAATATATCAAAACCACAATGGAGAAAGTCACCATGTGCAAGGAGTTAACTGTAAACTCATTAGGTCCCACTGAGTACAGTGCAATAATCAATCAACAGACATTCACAGAGTGCCTACTATGTGCCAGTACTGTGTTGGGCAGTGAGGACACAAAGATAGGAATGAAAGTCTCACTACTCAAGGATCTCACAGTCTATTGGAACAAGCAGCTTGTGTACGGCTAATAAGCCATAAGGCATAGGGATAGGGACTGGACCAGGAATTTCAATGATGCAGGGAAGTCCTAGGTGAGGAAGCTCCCTCCACCAAGGCAAGTTATCACCTTGTCTTCCATTTCTAGTCTGAGAGGGTTCCCTGGGTCACTGAGAAGTGAAGTGATTTACTCCTAGGTTTTCTCAGCCAGAAAGTGCCAGCATAGGTTTTCCTAATTTCGAGGCCAGCTCTCAATGCACTCTAGCAGTGAAGTCAAACTGAAATAGAAATGGGGCTAAAAGGATCTCTGCTGGATGCAGGTTGACTTAGAAAATCACATATTAACATTATCTGTGTTGTATTGTATTTTTATTTATTTTGTTAAATATTTTTCAATTACATTTTAATCTGGTTCAGACTGAACTCAGTGTTGGGGCATTATATCATGTAGCCTCTGTACATACCTAAAAGCATATGCAAATGGCTTCTTGTGTATAATTGATGATATATTGCTTGCCTTCTCAATGGGTGAGGGGAAGGAAGGAGAGACTTTGGAGCTCATCATTTTTAAAAATGTTTTTAAAAATTACATGCAATAGATTTAACAAAATAATTTTTAAATTTAAGCATATGGAAAGTAAATGGAGTTTAGGGGAAGCTGTTGTAAACAGCCTATTAGCATATTAAGAGTTGATTTGTTTGAGCCGGGGATGAGTGTGCTTTGGGCCTATCAGGGGGCTTTGTTGTTGTTTTGGAAAACGTCACCACAAAACCAGGGTTACTTTTAACCTCATAGATTGTTCAAGGTGTTGAGATGATGGATCCAGTCTCATTCTGAAAAGTAAAATCAGACATGTTCTTTCTTTTAGACATTTTTCTCTTCTTTTCCCTTTTTCTTCCTTCTTTCTTTTTTTTTTTTTCTTTTTCACTTGTTATAGAGGAAGGAGCTGCTTGGGGCTCCTACAGAAAGTCACAGGAAGCCCGAGCTTGCTGACTACAGGGTGTTAGGTATTTTCAAATGCCGAGGCTCCACCTGTGTGATTTTTTAAAAATTCTCTTTTTAAAAGCAAACCCAGCAGGAAGTGTGCTAACCAATTACCAAGTATACAGAAATACAGGAACTGCTGGGCTAACGAACATCACTTCAAAGGGGATGAGCTGAAGAGCTGTCTAGCTCACAGTCAGGCCAGCCTGACATGGGGGATGGCGACACTTAAAAGGCTCCATTGAACTATTCCTTGCCTCGATGATGCCTTCCAAATGAGTTAAAGGTCAACAGGTTGAGATCACTTTTTTTTTTCCAGTAGCTTTGGTGCCTGAAAAAGGGCAGAGGTATAAAAATGAAGTGGGAACATTCATCATTTTTCCTTTTTTAAAGCAAAAACAATAAAATGGTGGGACTTTGATTTTTACATGGTACCAAGTGCAATAAGGTTTTGCTCAATTTAATCTTGAGAACAATCCTACTAGATATATTGGAGCTGGCACTCCAGCTCCTGAATGGAGCCTCTCCCAATCCCCTCTATGTATGCTTACAAGCTTCAGGTTTCTCCTTCTTTTATACTGCACACACACACACACACACACACACACACACACACACACACACGTTGGTGTATGTATACATACATACTGTATAATAGATTCTACCTCTATACATGCATACATGTATGTATTATACGCATATATGCATATACCCATACACATATATGTACATACATATATACATACACACAGAGAGACGCACTTATATTTGGGTATAAATGGATGGAAAACAGAGTCAGGAAGACATGGGTTAAAATCTCACCTCAGACACTTACTAGCTATGTGACAGTTCACCTTTTTAAATCTATGTGCCTCAGCTTCCCCATCTATAAATTGACGGTATCGGACTCCATAGCTTTTAAGGTCCCATACAACTCTTTAGTCCACAGTTGTATGAGTATACTACTCTTTAGTCCACAGTTGTATGAGTATAAACTTCTTAAGATGAGACATAGTTTTATTTCTTTATATCCTAAACACCTAGCACAGAGCCCAGCATACAATGGGCCCTGAAGTAATGCTTGTTGATTAAACTCATTGATTTCTAGTTGAAGAATCCATGACAGCAGAGAAATAGCTCTCGCATCAAGGCGGGTCTCCCTGCATCCCTCTTGTAGGCTTGCTACCAAAATATGCTTCCCTCATAGCATCTTAGGTGAGAGACGAGATACCCTGTGTGCCAAGCCAGTAGCTGAAGTATTGCCCAAAGTCTACTGTTGTCCTCAGAATCAGAGCTGTTGATTCTAACATAAGTTTCTACTATCACATTGGATGTTTTGTAAATATACTCATTAGCCTTAGATATGCTATTGGATATGATTGGCACACACTAGGAAGTAATCGTGCAACCACAGAGTGTTAGTGCTAGAAGGGCAACCTAAGACACCAAATAACTCTCTTGTTTCACAGATAAGGAAATTGAGACCTGGATAGATTTATACAAGATCACACAACTAATTCACAATTGAGTCATAACTGAGATCCTGGTCTCGTTCCTCCCCATCTCCGGTATAGTGCTTTTCACAGTATTTCAACATATTATAATTTATTGATGGATCTAAATATAATAACAAAGCCAGAAATCTGTAGTTGAGGTAAATGATTGGTGGGAGGGAGCTAGGTGGCACAGTGACTTGCCCAGGGTCACACAGCTAATTTCTGTGGCCATAGTTGGACTCAAATCTTCCTGACTCCAGGACTAGTGCTCTTTCTACTGCATCACCTCGCTGTCCCCAATATTTTATACAAATGTCAGCTGTTGTTATTATTACCAAAGCAGCTAGATGGCGCAGTGGATAGAGTGCTGCCTGGAATCATGAAGACTCGTCTTCCTGATTTAAATTTGACCTCAGACATTTACTAGCCGAGTGACCCTGGGCAAGTCACTTAACCCTTATTGTAAAATAATCTGGAGAAGAAAATGGCAAACTACTGCAGTATATTCACCAAGAAAATCTCAAATGGGGTCACAATGAAACAGATATGACTGAACAAAATTATTATTATTATTTTTTAGTCAAAATTAACTAAATGCCCTCCTATTTTTATTAAATTTTATTTTTAATTTATGGAATAAAACAAGCATTTCTATAACATAGGACAATAAAAAAGATGACTGCACCTGAAACTGCATATCTGCTATATACAACTTGCTATTCCTTTCAAATATACAACAAAATTATCGTGTCAATTTCTTTTTTTTTCTTCTCTCCCTCTCTCCCCTGCCCTAGAGATGGCTACCATTAGATGCAAGTAGGGATGTGTGTGTGAGTCTATGTGTGAGTGTATATTTATATGTACACACACATACAAACATATGTGTGTATGTATGTAAAATTATTCTACACATAATTCTATTCATCAGTTCTCTCTCTGGATGCAGATAGCACAAGCATTCCTGTACTTCCACAGCCTTATTGAATCCTCCTTCCTTGTTCCTCATCCCATAACCTCCTCCTTTATGGGTTAAACAGGTTTCTGAGTGCCATTCTAGGGCTCTAAAAACTACTTATAATGTGTCTCTGGGGGTAAAAAAAAAAACTATTTTTTTCTATGGTATTTGTGAGAATAGGAAATATGGTCACTCAGGGAACACTTTTACCCTTAATCATAGCTGCAGTGGCTGACCACCAGGCAAAGAGAAGTGAATGCAGTGGGGTCAGAAGTCTGTCACTGACCACAGTACCCCTGGCTTCTTGGCAATAAGGAAATGCAATTGATGTTCATTCATCTTCCAGCTGTAGCATGGCCCAGCTTATATAGGTACATACTTATATAGAAGTTTGATCATGGGATCATAGTATCCTGGAGCTTGAAGCCCTCTCACAAGCCCATCTAGTCTAACCCTTTCATTTCACAAAAGAGGAAGCTAAGGTTAAGAATGGAAGTAGGCAGGGGTGGCCAGGTGGCTCCAGTGTCGGGACGACCTGGGGATCAAATCTGGGCTCAGATACTTAGCACCACACCCAGAAATAACTGGCCTTGCAACCTTGAGCAAGTTACTTAACCCCGATTGCTTTAAAAAAAAAAAAAGAATGGCAGTAGGCATCAGAAGTGAGGTTTGAACCTATATCTTCTTATTTCATTGCCAAGTGTTAGGAACTGGAGGAATGAATGGATCTCATTGTTGAGATTGGAGTTCATATACTCTGAGGCACTGTGCAAGAATCGTTTAATGACATCATTTCACCTTGATTTTAGCAGAGGGTGATGCTACCAATCCCTGATTTTCTCTAAGAGGAAGTGTGTTTTTTGTTGTTTTTTTTAAGTAGCCCAGAATCTTCTGTTTCCTCTTAAAATGTTAAATAAGGCATTTTGACTATTATAAATGCCAAAATTAACTATAAAGGACTTATGAAGAGAAATGCTATCTGGATCCAGGGAAATAACTGAAAAATAGAAATATGTAAAAAAATACAAGTAGGCATAGAATAACTATATATACACACATACACACACACACACACACACATACCTATTTGTGTCTAATAGTAGCTATCTCTAGGGTGGTAGAAGGGAGCATAAATAAGGAAAAAAAAGAAAAAAATTTACATAACAACTTTATTATATATTTAAAAGAAATAAGTTGTGCATAATCTTCAGTTTCGTGTACAATAATTTTTTAAATTATACTATGGTTATGTTAAGGCATAGAATGGCACAAGCTATGTTATAGCTTGTTTTATTCCATAAATTAAAAATCAAATAAATTTTTTCAAAGGTTGGTGAGCTGGTAAGACAGTGAGCAGATAAATTTTTTAAAATACTATTTTCCGGGATATTTTATAAGCTACAGGTCTAGAGTTTTGGATGGAGAGCAAGATTCATAATAAGGATCATCCAATTACTTCCTGGAGGGCTTGACTCACCATTGCCTTTGTATCAATGAGGGGAAATGGTTCAGTACTGATAATGTGCTAACAAACAAACAACTAGCCATTGTAGTTTCCAGTCCAAGGTTATATAGCCTGCCTTTCTACCCTGTACCTAAATTAAAACAGGTTTTTGCAGGGGAAGTAATAACTACTTTTATTTCTTTTATTTTTTATTATATTTATTTTTATTTATTTCATTTTAAATTTATGGAATAAAACAAGCATTTCCATAACATAGTATAATTTAAAAATAATGATTGCACATGAAACTGCATATCTCTTATGTATAATTTGTTATTCCTTTTAATTATATAATAAAATTATGTGTTTTTTTTCTTTTCTCCCCTTTTAGAATAACAATTTGTTAAAAATTGTTGGGAAAACTGGGAAAGTAGTATGGTGCAAATTGGGCATAGACCAATATCTTACACCATTTACCAAGATATGGTCAAAATGGATACATGACCTGGGCAGGAGAGATTTGAAGACCACTATACTTTATCAGACTTATGAATGGGTCGAACAACTTATGAGTAAACAAGAAATAGCACACTGAAGTATAAAATGGATCATTTTGATTATATTTAATTAACAAGGTTTTGTACAAATTAAATGTAGCAAAGCTCAGAAGGTAAACAGATAATTGGGGAAGAGGGGACTTTGTAGACAGTTTCTAAGATAAAGGTCTCATATCTCAAATATATAAAGAACTTTATAAAATCTAAAAAGTATGAGTCATTGCTGAGTTGATAAGTGGTCAAAGAATGTGAACAGAATAATATGAAAAAAATGTTCTAAATCATTACTGGTTATAGAAATGCACATTAAATTAAAACAACCTCAAAATAATAACTTAATCAAAATTCATCTTATGCTTTTCTCACAAAACCACTCTCAGGTGAGCAGTAGAAACTTTAGTAACCCTATTTTAGAGAAGACAAAACTGAAGCTGAAAACAGTCAAGTGACTTGTCTAAGGTAACAGCTAGTAAGTGTCAGAGGCAGAGTCTGCTGATTCCAAGTCCAGTGGTCTTTCTGCTATGCCAACTCATTCATTCCTGCATCCATTCATTCAACAGATATTTACTGAGGGCAAGGTGTGATGATGTAGCAGAGACGTGCTGGAGCCAACCTTATCCTCGTGAAGGCTGATTGTTAAATTTTCAGTGTGAGCATATACCGCTCAAAAAAATCAGAAAATGCCATGAATCGGGTCTTGATTTATTACTTTACTGATTGTCTAGGCTTAAAGTAATCCAGATAAAACTTTAAGAAAAAATTGTAGTAATCCAGATAAAACTTTAAACAGGGCGGGGCAGGTAGGTAGTGCAGTGAATAGAGCACCAGCCCTGGAGTCAGGAGGACCTGAGTTCAAATCCAGCCTCAGACACTTGAGACACTAACCATGTGACCTTGGGCAAGTCACTTAACCCCAACTGCCCTGCCCTCCCCCCTCCAAAAAGCAAAAAAAAAAAAACAACCCAAA
Organism: Petaurus breviceps papuanus; assembly: GCF_028583685.1. Lineage (NCBI taxonomy): Eukaryota > Metazoa > Chordata > Mammalia > Diprotodontia > Petauridae > Petaurus > Petaurus breviceps. The sequence continues at coordinate 7,198,878 of NW_027186546.1, read as the reverse complement.
ACTTTAAACCAGAGTCTTGCGTGTATGTATGTGCATATTTTCATCGCTCAGCAAACATTTAAGTGCTTACTATATGCTAAATGTTGGAGATACAAAGAGAGGCAAAAGACAGCCCCTGCCCTCAAGGAGCTTACAATCTGGTGGAGAGCCGGTAGTTAAAGATTTACTAGCCGCTCTAGGCTTTGTAGGAGTTACAGAGCACTCGGGTTTGAGTTGTGCAGAAATTAGAGCGCTTGAATCCCCTGCTGTCCAATTTACTACCTTGAACAGTGATCTCCATTTTTTCTCTGTAAAACAAGAGGGTTGAACTTAAGCACCTCTAAGATGCCTTCTAGCCCTAAATCTATAGTCCTACAGTAAAACAGCTTAAAATTGAGTAGTACAGGCCATTCCCAATTTACCAGTGGAGAATGATTTTTTTAAATTTGCCTTACTTGCTGGTTAAATTCCCGGGAAAGTCCACAAAAGGTTATGTAACCTGTAACATCCCTGATGTTTATGCCTAATAGAAATTGCCTGCCATAACAATATAGCTCATAGAATGATGAGGATCAAATGAAAATGTTTGGAGTGGCTTTGAGCAATGTAATGTACTCTTTGAATACAGTTTGTTATTGCAGACACAAAGTGCATTTGGACTTGGAAGTATGGCTTTCAATCCTGGGGCTGTTGCTGGCTCTATAATTGACCTTACCCAAATCACTTAAATTCTCTAAGGCCTCATTTTCTTCATCTATAAAATAAGGAGGTTAGATCAGATTAATGTTAAGGCCTCCTGTTGTGCTAAGTTTTCATGAATGTATTACTGATAATTGGGGATGGGTACTAGTCTTGTGATTTCATTGGGATTGGAAACGCTTGGGTGAGGAGATGAGTTCTGCCAATGAACACAATGATGCTCTTCTGAAACTCAAGTGTTTCTGTTATTGTTGAGTCATTTTTCAGTCATGTCTGACTCTTCATAACCTCATTTGGAGTTTTCTTGGCAAAGATACTGAAGTGGTTTGCCATTTCCTTCTCCAGCTCATTTTACAGATGAAAAAACTGAGGCAAACAGGGTAAAGTGACCTGCCCAGGATCACACAGTTAGTAAGTGTCTGAGGCTGGATTTGAACTGAGGAAGATGAGTTTTTCTGACTCCAGGCCCAACACTCTATCCATTTTGCCACCTAGATATACCTTAGAGAGTTCAGAGGTTAAATGCCCAGGGTCACATAGCCAGGACATGTCACAGTCTTCCTTAAAGCTTAAAGCTGCTCGCTATCTACTATGCCATGCTGCCTTTCTTAAGCATGTGGTTATAATTATATGATAAACAGTACCTCGAAAACTGAGACTCCAAGGGCTTAAGTGACTTGTTATTGGTCAGAGGGACAGTCAGTGGTAGAGCCAATAATTGAAAGGCAATATGGTAAGTGACATTTAGAGAGCCCATTATGGTTTACAAAACCCTTTCCCCACAGCCCAGTGATGTTCCCACTGCTTCCCTTGGCCTGTTACCACTGGCCTTATAAGACTTCCAGCACAGTCCTACAGTGCATGGTGTGATATGTGGCAGGAAATGAGACGTGACTTCTCTGAAGAACCAAAATTTTCCCTTAGGTTTCAACACTTAAAATTTAAATTTATCTGATTACTTGGAAAAGAGCTCTCATTCTTCTAACAGTGGGACGAAATTCGGGCAACCCTAGTGCCCTGAATATTGACATTATGTGAACAGCCCTACCCTATTCTCTTCAAATTTGCCTTCTTTTCACTCCCACCTCTTAAAATTTTCATACATCCGTTTGTGCTGGAATTTGCATTTGTTTCCCCACAGGCCCAGTGACAGGGCCTGGCTTATGATAGGTACATAATAAAAGGCTTATTGATTGGCTGAGGTCATGTAGGCTTATGAGGCTAACTGTAGAGAAAGTCTTGGTCCTACAACCTGTAACCTTTTCTTGGTTCTCCACCAATGATGCCAACACAATCCATTAGAAAGAGCACAAAAATGAATCTCAAAACCTGGGTTCTAGTCCTGATTTGCCACTTGTGGGTTATAAAACCTTGGGCAAATCCATACTAGCTGTGTGACCTTGGAGAAGTTACTGAGCCTCTCTGGGCCTCAGTTTCCTCACCTGCAGAATGAGGGTGTATAACTAGATGGCTCCAGACTTCATCTGTGATCCCAAGTTGTTCTTCCTTCCAGCACCCTCTGCCTTCCTTTCTGTCATTTATTCACTCTGCCCCATTTCTCTCTGCCACTCTTCACATGGAGATGTGTTCATCCAGACATGTTTTCTGTCTAGAAGAAAGCTTGTTATTATTTTCTATATTCAGTTAACTGTTCATTTGTGGACCTAATGTTTGTTTCTCTTTCTGAGGGATTGCTTAAAAGTTGCTGAATGGGTGTTACCTCAGACAAACTGAGACCTGGGAAAGACCTTAGCTCAGGGGTAGGGAACCCACAATCTTAAGGCCACATGTGGCCTTCTCCATCCTTGGGTGAGGCCTTTTGACTGAGTCCAAGTTTTACAGAACAAATCCTTATATTAAGGGGCCACATGTGGGCTCAAGGCTGCAGGGTACCCATCTCTGCTTTAGCTTAAAAAGACCTAGGTCTCCCACTGCATCCAGTCGTCCTGATCTATATCTTGCTACTGATCCCAAATGGCTCCTGAGGAGATAGTGAGGCTGGTGACTTTGCACGGCCCTGCCTCACTTAAATCCAATTCACTTGCAAGTCATCACCTTCCTGATGTCATCATTGGTCCTCTTCAAGAACAAAGGAAAAACAAGAACAGTTCTTTTATGTACAATTCATTATTCATCATCAGAAGGAAGGAATGTTCAATGGTTAGAGCAGCAGCCCAGGATTATGTGATCTATTCTGCTACTAGTTTACCTGTGAATTATAGATGGCCAGTCAAAATGCCATTATTTCATTTTACAGATGGAGAAACTCAGAAAACATTATTCAACTCAACTTAATCATGGAGTAGAGGCAAGACAAAAGGATTTTAAGAATAAATATGGGGAAAGTTCTGTTTATTTAGCCTACAGTTTAGGTGTGTTCCAACAGAGCGTACAGTCCACCAACCTAGCTAATGTAATCCGATAAGTACATTCCCTTTAACTTAGAGCTTCTAAGAGAATTCAGGGGAGTGAAGATATCCCATATGAGTACAGGGGAAGCTACAAGAAGGTTTAGGAAAAGGAGCAATGGTAGACCTCAGTGTTCTAGTACTGGTACTTCGACATCCCTTTCTAGACCTGGAAAAGTCCAAAGATCCATTGCACCCTGGTTCTCAAGGGGTGCATCTGTTTCAGAAGTTAGTTTACTTTTCCTAATTGAGTAATTTATTCACAGAGACAAGTGCATTAATCCTGGCAGACCAAGAAGATCAGATCCATTGTTAATTATAAATGCAGTAGTAAAAAATGTAAAGACCCTGGAGAGTTTCAGTTGAAGCCATTAGGTTAATTCAGAATAGATTGACAACAGCCTTAAATGGTTGGTGTCAATTTCGTAAGGATGCTTTCCCAGGCTTCAGAAACCTGAGCACTTGAGGAAAATTGTTTTGCCAATAACTTCCTTGAAAGAACTCTTGAGGTCTTGTCTTCTAATAAAGATGGCTTTTTAAAAGCCAATTTCTTTGCAAATAACCAAATAATTAAACAGTATGTTTACATGGCCTTCATAACCTGTGGATGATTGAACTAAATAACCATGGTTTAAAGAAACGATGCTAATGAGGCCAAGGTTAATAGATTAAGCAAATTTCAGTCACATTACAGAACAGCTAGCTTGGTTCTGTTACACGGTGATAGCCTGCCCTGCTCACCTCCACCAGCCATTTCATATCTTTGTGCTCCTGGCCACAGGGAATGAGCTAGAGAGTACAGATAGGTTAGTTCAAATCCACAACCCATGACTAAAGAAAAGAAACAAACCCAAGCACATCCTCTGGCCAGGTCAGTAGTGTCAACTTCACATTGAAAAGGAAGGGGCAGCTAAGTGGTGCAGTGAATAGAGTACTGGCCCTGGAGTCAGGAGAACCTGAGTTCAAATTTGGCCTCAGACACTTGACACTAGCTTTGTGAGCTTGGGCAAGTCACTTTAACCCTGATTGCCTTGCCTCCTCCCGCCTCCAAAAAAAAAAAAAAGAAGAAAAGGAAGAACATATTATTCTCTTTCCATTTTTTTGAAGTTCATTTTTATTTATCAAAATTTTGACAAACTACTATTCTTTTAAACTCTACTAATGAATGTTAATGGGCTTGGTCCTTTTTAAATATTTATTTTTAATTTATGGAATAAAACAAGCATTTCCGTGACAGTATAATTTTAAAAAGATGATTGCATGTGAAATTGCAAATCTCTTATTTGCAACTTGCTATTCCTTTTAAATATATCATAGTTATAATGTAAATTTCTTTTTTTTCTTCTCCCCCCCACCACCATAGAGAAAGCTGTTATTAGACACAAATAGGGGTGTGCGGGTATGTGTATGCATATTATATACATGCACACATATATATAATATGTAAAATTATTTTATACAAATTTCTGTTTACAAGTTCTTTCTCTGGATGCAGATGAGTCTTTCTTCATATGACCTTTATGATTAATTTGGATACTTATAACAGTCAAAATGTCTTACTCTCTCAGTCATTCTTAAAACAATATTGCTGTTGCTATATACAATGATCTCTTGCTTCATCCCCTTCCTCTCTTCACTTTTTCATGCAAGTCTTTCCATGTCTTTCTCAGATCATTGAACAAGTTGTGGTATATGATTGTGATGGGCTTGGTCTTAATAAAAATGTTTTATTGCAAAAATTGCCACAGGTCCTAAACAAAGTATTAAATGTGGAAAAAAAACACTTCAAAATCATGTAACATCAAAAGCATTCAAATGGCAGATATAAAATGTATGTTATTTAATGATATCTTGTATTTCTGTAGCATCCTTTCAGCCTTGCTAATGTTCTTCTGCAAATAATATCTCATTTAATAGCTGTATGTTCCTGGGCAAATCATTTAGCAGGAGAACATTTTATCCTAAGAAGCCCATGGTTATCTTGATTTATTGACTTACCAAGTCTCAAAAATACTTCTGACATGATAGAAAGACAACAAAAAAGGCCTCTTCTCATGCCTCATGCTGTCATGGGGGAGGACCTGGGTTCTGGAAGGCTTTACTAGTGGAACATAAGCTTTGGTGAGGATTTGAGCACAAGACTAATGGTAAACATGTATATGCCGATTTCCCAAGACTAGACTACATACGTTAGGAGATGCTGGTCTCCAGAAGGCTGGCTCCCTTATGGTGATGAATGTTTTGGTGAATAGCAGTTCAGGAAGAACATATGATAAGTGTGTCTGGAATCTGAGTTGATGGAGTAATTTCCTCTACTCTTGAAATCATTCCTCCTTGAAGTATTTAAGTAAATGGTATAAAGGGAAATGGTAGGTCAATTGACAATTAACAAATAGAATTTCCAATTTAAAAATATTTTAAATGAATATTTTATTAATGCTTTTTTGTTTTCACATCAGTTATTCCTGAATATACCACTATCACCTACTCATCTAGTAAATCTTCTCTTGTGACAAAGAAAAATAGTTAATTAAAAGCAATTAAGGATAGCTAGGTAGTTCAGTAGATAGAGTTCCAGGCCTGGAATCAGGAAGACTCATCTTAATGAGTTCAGATCTGACCTCAGACACTTACTAGCTGTGTGACCCTGGGCAAGTCACTTAACCCTGTTTGCCTCAGTCTCCTCATCTAAAAAATGAGCTGAAGAAGTAAATGACAAACTACTCTAGTATCTTTACCAAGAAAACCCCAAAAAGAGATTATGAAGTGTCAGACATGACTAAAAATGAATAAACAACAACGACAAAAGCAACTTAATATGGTGACTGTATTTGGTAATGTTTTCAGCAGTCCCTCACTTCCTTAAAGAAAAGAGGAATGTACATTTCCTTACCTCTTCTCAAAGGCCAAGACTGGTCATTACAATAACCTAGGAATTAACTTCATTTTACTGGGGGGAGGGGAGGTTCAATTTACATTATTGCAGTTATTGTATATAGTGTTTTCCTGTTTTCTGCTTATTTTTGTATCATTTCCTGTTAGTCTTCCAGTGTGTCTCTGAATTCTTTGCATGTATGTATAATTTCTCATGGCACAATGACAGTCCACTCCATTCCATATAACAATGTGTTCTGCCATTCCCAAATTGATATCTATTTTGTAAGGAAGGAAGGGATGAAGGAAGGCAAGGGATGGAGGAAGGAAGGGAGGAAGGAAGGAAGGAAGGAAGGAAGGAAGGAAGGAAGGAAGGAAGGAAGGAAGGAAGGAAGGAAGGAAGGAAGGAAGGAAGGAAGGAAGGAAGGAAGGTAGGTCTGAAACAGTTATAGTTAAGAATATTTAAAATGTCAGATAATATTGAGTAATATTAAGTCCACGGGGCAGATACATGTCTGTAGTAGATCTGTTTGTTAACTGGGATAAAATGTAGCCTCAACAAATAGCCTAGGGAAGAGGACAGAGAATGGACCTCAGAGTGAAGAAGTGCTGGGTTCAAGTTTTATACTTAGGTATGTGACCCTGAGTAAGTCACCTAACCTCTTAGTGACAAGGAAACTCTTCAGATCTCAGGCTCTAAATTACTAGGCAGCTGAATCTGAATTAGTAGAAGAGATAATTTCCACATCAAGAAGAGCTCCACAAAGATAAAAATCAAAGGTTTAGAAGGGAAAATACCATGGATACATAAAATCCATAGACAGTAAGCAGACCTTATTTTAGCCAGTCATTTGAGCCTTCTCTCTCCTAATGATCTTCCATAAGGAAATGACTGGTGGAGGTTTCCCTTCTCAGTCTGCCTGGCTTACATCAGATGGAAGCATCAACAAACCATGAACAAGCCCAAAATGGGTAAGCTGAGGTAGGAGGAGATGGGTAGGCTGGAATAAGCTACAAACTAGGTGACCATTCACTGAATTATGAAAAACTGATTGATCCCTCAAGGATCCTTGTATTAAACTGTGCCTGTGGCATAGTAATGATAGCAGCAACTTACATTTGCACTGATTTATACCGATCTTGTTTTATCTACGTAACAACCTTGTGTGGCAGGCACCACAAGTATACATTATTGCTCCCCATTTTATAGCTGAAGGAGAGAGCTGTGGTGCAATGAATAGAAAAAGCCCTTGATTTTTAGAGTCTGAAGGCTTCAGTTCAAATCCTGACGCTGCTACTTACCACCTGCGTGATTTAGAAAAGATGAAGGCAGTGTTGTTTAGTGGTTAGAGCAATGAACTTCAAGTCAGCTGACCTAACATCACATACTTCCTCAGATTACAAACCTCTTAACTTCTCAGACTCTCCTTTTCCTCATCTGTAAAATGAAGGTAATAATACCCACACCCTCTACCTCAGTCATCCTAAGAAAAGTGTTTTGCAAATCTTCAAAGTTCTATGTAAAGGTGAGTTGTATTCTTATTTAACTGAGCTTCTCTTGTCAGCAAAATGAGAAGGTTGGACTAGGTGATCTATCTCTAATTCTTTCAGTGCTCTAAGTGACTTGTCTGTGATCATATGTAGAGAGAGTAAAGCCAGGAAGTTACCCCAGATTTACTCGGAGTTCAGTTTTGTTTTCTGTTGGTGTTCAAGGTTTAAGTATAAGGCACTTTTCTAAAGTTTTATCTCAGGTTAAACATTTTTTTTTTTTCCTTTAAGCATGGGTGCTTAATTTTGCTGAACCAAACTTGAAATTATTAGTCATTCAGCTTTGTGAATCAGATCTTACTTTCCAAAAACCATTTCCTGTGTGTTTCTCCTGTATTTGCCCTCAATTAGCAGGTCATTTAGCAGTAAAGTCTTGGATTACAAGCATTTTTTGAAAAATCTTCCATTGATGTCTCCGATGGTCGGAAAGAATGTGACACACTTAGTTATTCAACTTGGGTCCGTGGGGTAATATAGAGACCTTAAACAGAACTGTCCTTATATCCTTCATGAGACTTTTTGCATAAAACTTGTATACAATTTGAATTTTAATGTAAACATTTAAGGAAGCAGAGTATGTGAGGATGGATCAGGAGAAGTTACACTACACAAAAAGATCTCACAGTTGATATCCCCCAAGTTCCAAAAAAGGCTTGTACCCAATGATGGTACAATTGTGCTGATCATAGAAAGATCAAGTTTTATTCCTTCTGTAGGACTATCCTCCTTACTCAACTTTAGCCTGTAATTTAACATCTTCTCCTATCAAAACTCGTCTCTATGGGGCAGATTTCTTAGGGAAGTTTTCAGTAAAGAGGAATCAGCAGAAAACCATCCAAGCAGAAATTATTTATTAATCACCTACTATGTGCAAGGCACTGTGCTAAGCCCTGAAACTATAATTGCAATGAATGAAACAAAATGAGATACCAGACAGGGATACATTTACTCCATTTAGGAGTTCATGATGGGGTGGCTAGATGGTATTGTGGGCAGAGCACCAACCCTGGAGTCAGGAGGATCTGAATTCAAATATGACTTCATGTAGTTGCTGTGTGACCCTGCCTCATATTTCATTACAGGCACTTATTTTTTCTTCCTCTTCTAAAGCAACCCTGATAGTTCCATTCCTTATGATAATTAGATAGGTAGGTAGATCAATGGATGGATGGATGGATGGATGGATGGATGGATGGATGTGTGTATACTTGTGTGTGTGATACTGAAAACATCATAGATTTAAAACTGAAGTGAATCTTAAAAAACAGTTGAGTCTTAACACCCTCCAATTTCGCGGTTGAGGAAGCTGAATGAGTTGCCTCGGGTCACCCAATGGAGACCACATGCTTGTTGGAAAGCAAGTGGCAAAGAGACCATGTTTTTGCTTTACTTTGTATCCCCAGTGCTTAGCAAGATGTCTGGCATATATTAAGCACTTAATAAAAACTGGTTTATTGGTTTATTGATTAAAGGTCATGATATCAGTCACAATAACCCAAATTCATCTCTCCTTATGGGCCAAGACTTTTAAGCTACTAGATGGGTATTTGCAAACAAGGGAATCATGCACCAAGTTTTTTACTTTTGAAAGTGAAATCATCCCATTCTTTTGTGCTTACATTTCTCAATATATCTGTAAATTTTAATGGATCTTATTACTTTCTCTCTTGAGCCTCCTACACCGTTTCCTCCTCCCAAGTTCTCCGTTTCAAGAAACCCACAACTATATATACATCATCTGGCAGGTACCACCATTTCCTTTGCCATGCAGAATACTGTGATTATAGTTTCACATCAGTTCTTTAAAATCAGAAGGGAATAAATAAGAAAAATGTTGGGAAAGCACCTTGAAAGTTTGAGAAGCCAGATCACTCTAATCCTTCACATTATTACACATATATGACATGTCACCCTTCTGATCAAAAACTTCCGTGTCTGCCAATTGCCTATTGAGTAAAATTCAAGCTACTTTGTCTGGCATTTTCCAGCCTTATCTCCTATTTTCCACATACATTCTAGATAAACTGGACTACTTTCTATCATTTGAATACACCCTTTGCCTTCCTGATTCTATTCCTTTGTTCATGCTGTTCTCTATCCTTGGTATTTCTCCCCTTCAGCTCTGGATGAGTAGAATTCCTATCCATTTTTAAAGTCCTATGTCCTATGCTATCTCCTCCATGAGACCTTCTATGAAATATCTTTCCTTGACCCTTGTTGATAAAGACATCTCCTTCAGATCTCAAATAGCACTTTGCTTGCAGCCTTCTAATATATAGGTATCATGAAATATTGTGTTATATATTTTTGTTGTATCAAAATGTCTGACTGTGATCCTATTTGGGACTTTCTTGGCAAAGATGCAGGAGTGGTTTGCCATTTCCTTCTCCAACTCATTTTACAGATGAGGAACTGAGGTAAACAGTATTAAATGACTTTCCCAGGGTCATATAGCTAGTAAGTGTCTGAAGCTAGATTTTAACTCAAGAAGATGATTCTTCCTTATTCCAGCCCTCTCTATCCACCGTGCCTTCCACCTAGCTGACCATTTCTGTTTTGGTTCTTCCAACCCAGTTGTAAGCACCATAAGGAGAATAACAGTGTCTTTTCATTCTTTTGGGGGTTTCTTTTTTAGGGCAGTTGGGGTTGAGTGACTTGCCCAAGGTCACAAGGCTAGTTTTTGTGTTAAGTGTCTGAGGCCAGATTTGAACTCAGGTCCTCCTGACTCCGGTGCTCTATTCACTGTGTCACCTAGATGCCGCAACAGTGTCTTTTCTAAACTTTTCTTTCTTCATGCCATTTTAAGCATTTACTAAATGTTGAATTAGTGACTTACTCCTGCTACCTTGACATTTACAAACTTGGATAATTTCATCAAAATGGGCCTCTGTATGAGACATTCTAAGGCAATAAAATTAGATGACCATTCTTTTTCTTGAAAGAATCAAATTATGTCTCAACAAGCATTTTAGTAAGAAAAAAAGAAAGGCAAAAAATAGCCCCTGCCCTCAAGGAACTTATTTTCTAACACAGGAAACAACATATAAATAAGCTGATATATACAAAATTTATTCAGAATAGGTGTAAGGTAATCCTAGAGGGGAAAGCACTGGCACCAGGGTGTTGGGAATGGTCAGAAAGGACCTCTTTTAGAAGGTGAGATTTGAGCTGAGTTTTAAAGGAAGCTAGGCAATAGGGGTGAGAAGGGAGAACATTCCAGGCATGAGAGGAGAGCCAGTGCCAAAGCGTGGAGATGAGACACAGAGTAGCAAGCAAATTGTAGCTGGCTCATAGAGTATCTGAAGAGGAGTAAAGTGCAAGAAGACAAGCAAGGTAGGAAGGGGCCATGTTATGAAGAGCTTTGAAGTGCCCAACAAAGGAGTTTGTATCTGATGCTGAAGGTAACAGGGAGACACTGGAATTTTTTTAGAAAGCTAGGGGGAGAGGTCTCTACTGGACATGGCCAGACACAGAAGAGTAGAAAACTCCAAAGGGTCATCATTTGCAACTTGCTTGTGGATTTTTGTATAAAAGGGTGTTTGAACATCTGTGTTGTGCTTTTGTTTTTCAAGATCTACATCATAAAAGCCGCCCCTATGAGGTTTTTTCAGAATACAAAATTAGTAACATGATAGTAACAGGATGATAACATATTCATCACTCTTCTATTTATAGATTGCTCCCATCCCACAGTAATAGCAACAAGGTAACATAGGATTTTACAAGTTTCTGTTGCTTAAATCATCACATTTAATTAATTTTGGTGTTACTAGATACATTTGAGATCACCACCATTTTTTAAAGAGGGCGGGATATTGCAAAAATAAGTAAGTTGCATAGCATTTGAAAGATATTTCCCTATAGAAACAACATTTGTCAGTGTTAATTAGTTTTTGAGGTCAGTATTCAGAAGCCTGTTTATTCCATATTTAACTGGAATACTGTGCCCCAGATTTTGGCTAAGATGGCTGAGCTCTTTCTTATCTACTCAAAACAACTGGAAACATGCCAAAATAATAGCAAAAACAACTGTCTTTTGCACAGAAATCCCCTTGGGGGACATTTTTTTTCCTAAAAGAAAAAAAAAGGACCAATATCATTCATTAACTTTGCCATAATATTAAATGTGAGCAGTGAAGTCACAACAATAAGTTAAATAATTAATCTTTGTGATTAGGTTTAATTTATACCAGGAAGGCAAGGAAATAAGGAAAACTACAGACATAATAAATCATGTCAATGACAAATAATAAACTATCAATATACTAATAGATAAAAAAGCTTTTGGTCAAATATAATATATACTAATGTTTAAAAAATAAATTTAAAAAGCAGTGGGATTAAAATACTTACCTTTACTATAGCATTAGTTGTAATGGAAAAATACCTGAAAATCTCCCATTCACACTGGGAATTTAGAAAGGAAAAAAAAAGATGCTTATTGTCTCCACTGTTATTTGACATGGTATTAGAAATGCATGGCTAATGATTGCTAAGGATGCAAAATTGTTTCTAGTTATAAATGATATGATTGCTAAAGAACTCCTCCCTCCCCAGGGTAACAATGGAAAAAAAAAGTCAAGATAATTAACAAAGCTTTGGTAAGTAGCAGGATACAAAATAAATTTATGCTAAAAAATCAACTTTTCTATTTATTGCCAATAAAAACCAAGAGGAAAAACTTACATAAAAAAGAAATTCCATTTAAGATAACCAAATGTATTAAATACCTAGGACTTAATCTACTAAGATATCAAGCAACCACAAAACACTTTTACAGCTATAAAAGAAGAAACCTTCGAGATATATGTAATGTCTATCACTACTCCTCATCAATAGAGTAAATGTGATCATTTTGTCCAATTATTCCATAGACATAACTATAACAATTTGATTTCCAAATGGATAATTTCTAGAAATACTGTACCTGGGCAATGAAAAATAAGAAATAATACCACAACATCATATTCCACAATACATACAAAATGGATATGCAGGCTGAGTATTAAAAATCATACTATAAAATTAGAAGAGAAGCAGATTATTTACATTTGATAACTATGGATAGGATTTGAATTCTTAAACAAGGGATGGAGACAATTGCAAAGGGTAAAATGAGTAATTTTGATTACATGAAATTAAAAAGCTTTTGTCCAAACAAAATTAATACATTTTGGATAAGAAGGAAAGTGGTTGACTGGGGGGGAAGATATCTTTGTATCACATGTACGTACAGATAAGAGTTTGTGTATCCAAGATAACAATTTGCAAATGGTATGATGGTTTATATAAAGAGGCCCATAGTAACAAAGACAATTAACAGCTTCAGTGAAGTAGCAGGATACAAAATAAATCTGTATTTTTAAAAAATGGTTAAGGCTAGTTTCTTCTTGAGATGAAGACTAATCACAACTTTATCCATGGGCTCCAAATGGTACTGTACCATTATAAATTTCCAGAGACAATCGTTTTTTCCTCTACCATTTAGAACCATACCTTTCTTTTGGGATTCAAAATACTGCTCACTCTTTGCACCTCCTACCACATTCTGGGTCCCTCTGGCAGAACTGAAATAAGATACCTCCCTGGGTCTGGTTGGCGTTCACTTTTTCCAAGAACTCAAGCTACCAGATTAATCTGCTACTCTATGTCCTAAGGGGAGTAGGCAACTGCAAATTAACTCCTTACTGTCCTCTTCCCCAAACCCCCAAATTCTCATTTTATTTTTACCATACCTGACAAGCTAGCATTTATATAGACAACTAGTCAGCACAGTGGATAGAGCTCTGGACCTGGAATTCAAAAGACCTGAATTCAAATACAGTCTCTTATATTTATGACCCTGGACAAGTCATTTAACCTTTGTCTATCTCAGTTTCCACATCTGTAAAATGGGAATAACAATAAGACATACCTCCTAGGATAGTGATGAAGATAAACTGAAATAGTAAATTGTAAAGTGCTTTGAAAATCTTAAGGTGCTATATAAATTTATGTATGTGTGTATATTACATATAAATTTATAAATGTATATTTATATATGCTATATAAATTTATGTGTGTATATATAAAGGTGCTATATAGTTATTTAAGGTTTACAAAATATTTCAGATGCATTATATTTGATCTTCACGACAGTCCTGAGGTAGGCTCTATAAATTCTGAGAGAACATGTAATTTCCCCTTAGTTACATTGCTAGTGGGTGTCAGTGGCAAGATGGTAATGCATGTCTCTCCTGACTTGCAAATTCAATACTTTTTCAACTTTACCACACTGCTTCCATCAACATCATACTATCATAATATTATAATTGTGGGATAATAACATTGACATTCCAGATATAGTAAGAAAAGAGCTATTTCATCATGAGCTCTAGACCTCTTTAAAACATTTTAGATTCCTACTGTCTTTTGAAGATATTATAAAGGTATGTTATCTGATTTATCAAGTTGGCTATGGGGAAAGGCAATTGAATGAAAGCCTTCACATCTTTCTTTCTCTGTAAAATATAAAACTATATAAATGTAGATTAGTGATCATACTATTAGTATGCTAATCATTTGCTAATTACCTAATAAGAGAAAGCACTTATAAAGTACTTTATGATTTACAAAACACTTAACAAGTTCCTTACTCGTGTATCACAGCAACTTTGTAAGGCTCTTATCATCCCCATTTTACAGATGAAGAAACTTGAGATTGAGGAACATTAAGTAATTTGTCCAGAACTAGTCCACAACTAGTGTCTGAGGCAGAATTTTGAACTTACTTTTTTGCAAGAACTTGAGTCTTACTTACGCCACGTCCAACACTATTGTACCACTTGGGAGTTCAACCAACTAGAATGATGGGGTGAATCTAACAAGACAAACTTTAATAGAAATAAATGTTAGGTCCTACTTTTAGCTTCAAAAGATTAACTTCAGAGATCAGAGAATTTTAGGGGAACATTGTTGTTCCCCTAATTATATAGTAAAATAATGAGAGTTAGTAATCATCAACACCAGAACATGAAAGCCCCTAAGAGCCAGAAGATGTCCTATCAATCAGATGATCAGTCGGCAAACACTTATTAAGCATCTCCTATGTGCCAGGCATCATTCTAGGTGCTGGAGACACAGACTGAAAATCAGAATAAGTCCCTTCCCTCAACACTGTAGTGGAGGAAAAAACAGGTACACATACAAGCATAACCAAAATAAATAGAAGCTAACTATGGTGGGAGACAGTGGCACCTGGGTCTGAGCTAAACTTTGAAGGATTCTAAGCAGCAGAGGTGAGAAAGGAGTGCACTACAAAAGGGACAGACAGCTTGTTCAAAGGCATGTAGGAGGGAAGTGGAATGCTATATGTGAGGAACAGTGGGAAGGCCAGTTTAGGTGAACCACAGTTTTTAGGGAAGTGATATATCATAAGCTTGTTGGAGCCAGGCTTTAAATGTCAAATGGGGGGTGAAGCTAAGATGATGAAGTATAGACTGGGACCCAAATGAACCCTCTCCCTACATTCCCCTTCAAACAATTTTAAAATAATTACTCAGATAAAATTTTGGAGTGGCAGAGGCGACTAGAGGTCAGGGGGAGACATTTTTCCAGCCTGAGACAACTTTGTGGGTACACAGAAGAGGTCTGTAACACTGGGGTGGGCACAGTGGTAGGCCTTCAAGCAACCAGGACAGCAGCAACAGTAGCAGCTTTTGGAGTTCTCAGTCCAGAGATGATAAGGGAGACAGACAACTGGTCAGAAAGAAGTTACCAGGAACCTGTTGCTGGCCCTGGGTGCAAGTGGTACTGATTGGCAGCTCTATTGGCCATGAGCAATTCTGGATCACAGTTTCAGAGTGTGGTGGGGTGCTTGTGGTTGCTTACGAGGGAGCCAGGGCGCTGGTTACAGTTCCACTTGTGGCTGTAGGAGAGCAAGAGACCTGGTAATGGATGCAGGGACAAAAGGAGCATTAGTACCAATGCAGGGGAGCAGGGGCCCTTCTTGAGTAAAGACCGGAGAGGCTATCAGGAGAACAGTGACCCCAGTGATCTCCCAGGGGATAACACCATCTTGGAGGCACCAAAAACTTGCAAAACCCTGGAACTAGCTCTGAAAATAGCAGTATCAAAAAGTTTGTAGTTTGGGACAGTGCCTCTTCACCTCAGAGTGAGCAGAGTCCAACTTTAACATAAAGTTCAAAATGAAGAAATAGACTGGGAAAACAAACAAAAAAGATCTTGACCATTAAAGCTACTATGGTGGCAAGGAAGACTAAGATATGAATTTAGAAGACAGCAATGTGAAAATAACTATAAGCAAAGCCTCAAGGAAAATGCTAATTAGACTCAAGGCCAAGAAGAATTCCTGGAAGAGTTATAGAAAAGATTAAAGAGTAGTTACAGAAAAATTGGGGAAAGAAATGAGTAATGCAAGAAAATTGTGAGAAGATAATTAACCACTTGGTAAAATAAGCACAAAAAATACTGAAGAAGGTATCTTTAAAAATAGAATTGAAAAAAAAAGGAAAAAATAAAATTGGCCTAATGGTTAAAAAGGGGGAGGGTGGCATAAAAATTCATGGAAGAAAAATCTCCTTTAAAAGTAGAATAGGCCAAGTGGAAAAGGAAGTGTAAAAATTCTCTGAAGAAAAGAGCTCTAGAAAGCAGAATTTACCAAGAAAAAAGAGTTACAAAAACTCACTGAAGAAAGTAATTCCTTAAAAATTAGAATTGGACAAGTGAAAACAAATGACTCCAAGAGACTTCAAGAAACAATAAATAAAGTCAAAAGGATGAAAAATAGAAGAAAATGTGGAATATTTCATTGGAAAAACTAATGACCTGGAAAATAGATCAAGGAGACATGATGTAAAGATTGTTGGACTCTATTATGCTTTAGCTGAAGTGATAAAGGTAAAGGGTAGCAATCATGATCTCAGACAAAGCAAAAGCAAAATTAGACCTAATCAAAAGAGATAATTAGGAAAACTACATTTTACTAAAATTTGGGCAATGAAGTGATATCAAAAAAAATTTTATAGTAAATTTCTCTGGTAAAAGCCTCATTTCTCAGATATATAGGGAAATGAGTCAAATTTGCAATAAATAAATAAGTAAAACTGGAAAATAACAGCCATTTCCAAGTGATAAATGGTCAAAGGATATGACCAGGAAGTTTTCAGAAGACATCAAAGCTATCTATACTCATCTGAAAAAATGCTCTAGATCACTATTGATTAGAGAATTCCGGAAAATTAAAACATCAGTGGCATGTCACTTCACACCTATCAGAAATGACAAATGCTGGAGGAGATGAGGAAGAAATAGGTACACTAATGAACTGCTGGTGGAGAAGTAAACTGGTTTAATCATTCTGGGAAACATATTTTCTAAAAGAATCTATTTTGGACCAGACACTGGGATTCAAATAGAAAGAATGAACAATCCCTATTCTTAATAAGCTTACAAGAATTATCTTCAGCTCTTTCCTCTCCACCATATCCAGTCAGTTGCCAAGTCCCATAAGGTCTGTTTCTACATCTCTCACATACATCCCTTTCTCTTTATTCTCATGGCCAACACACTGATTCAGGCCTTCAACACTTCTTGCCTGGGCTATTTTAATTGCCTCTTAATTACTTATTCTGCTTCCTGTCTCTCTTTTTTCTAATCCATCCTCCCCACAGGTGATAAAATATTATCCCTAAAATGTGGGTCTGACCATGTCCCTACCTTTAATGGCTCCTATTAGCTATAGAATAATAGATTTGATTGACTTAATGGAATCTCCACAGTCATCTGTCTAGTTTGCTCATTTTATAGCTAAGGATACTCCTGTCTAAATTGCTTAAGTGACTTGCAGATAGTGTCAGATTTGATATCTGAATACTTATGCTTCAACTAGCCGTGAAACACTCATCATAATATGGTTTCAGTCTACTTTCCCAGACTCATTCCCTTTATACCCATTCACATGCTTTGTATTCTAGATAAATCTCACTGTCTAGATAGATCTCACTATCTTTGTGGTTCAGAACTCTGAAATTCTTCTGAGTGTAACCACCTATATCTCCATGTCTCTTGCGTTGGCCTTCCTAAACTAATCATTTATATTTACTGTGACTCACAGTCACTCCACCACCACCCCAGTCTACTTCTGAATCACCAGTTGCCTATTGTATATTTCTTACTGAATGTCCCGTAGGCATCTCAAACTCAAGTAAAACAAATCCCATTATCCTTCCCCCTCACATGGGCCACGTAGCATCTTATTATGTTATTTAATATTGGTACATGTCCCTATCTTGAGTCTCCCCTGAGGAATTTGAACTGGGTAGTTTCTGTTAATATAAAAATTTGACTAGCATCTAGGTCTCCATAGCAAAAGAAAAGAGTCTATAATTCTCATGCTATCAGTTGAGCTAACAAAATGTTAATTTTTTCTTTTTTTTTACTTCAACTGACCAAAAGAAATTCAAGACACAAATAACTGACCCTTGAGTGCATATATAGCAAAGACAACTTATACAACTCCCGTGTCATCTCAGGTATTCTTCTTATCCCAGGACTTACTGGTTTCTGCCCCCCACGAAAGGGGAAGTATTTAACATTGCTAGAGGGTCAAGCAGCCCATCTGTCTAATGAATTCCACATCCCCCAGAACCTATACAATCATCTTAACTTATACCACTAACCTAGAAGAGCATTCAGACACCAGGGAATCACTTCTTCACGCTGCACTACATAGGCTATTTAACTCACGTATACTAGTGAAGGAAGGGTAAGGTCTGGGTGCGTGCTTCCATGTCGTGGATGCTTCCTGTTTGAAGTCATGCAATGCTTTGCACTAGATGTATCTAGTTTGAAACCATGCAATGCTTTGCACTAAGCATATATATATATATAAGCATATAAATGTATTTATGTTGTCCAGTCTAAATTGGATTCTCACTGCTGCCCAGACATCCTTTTGTTCTGTTCTGCTCCCTTACAGTGACTCTTTTGCACCTCTGGGTTTCCTATAAACATTTCAAACTCAGTATATACAAAATGGAGCTGACTCTTTTCCCTCTTCCCTGCAGTGCCTCCTCCAAATTTCCAATCTTTTGTTGATGACCCACCATCCTCATCATTCATCATTTGAAGCATCAGAATCTCCTCTACTTTTCCGTTTCCTTTACTCCCCAAATCTTATCGTTTGCCAAGTCCTAATTTCCAACCTCCAAGAATATCTCTTGTTATCTGTCCCCTTCTCACTCCTCACATACAGAATCACAGAGTTGAGAGGGTCCTTATAAGTCCATCTAAGACAATCCATACCTATATAAAAATTCCTTCTCCGGCATCTTAAACAAGTGATCATCCACCATCTAAATTCAGATCCTTGACAGTTTTTGCCTGGGCTATATCATAATAACTCTGTAATTGGTTAAGAACCTACTCAGGTATCTAATCCACCCTCCTCCAGAGTCAATAAAATTATCTTTGTAAGATATCATTCTGTCCATGTCACTCTTCTGCACCTCAAATTTTGTCCTTTCTTAGATGTGTATGTTGTCCTTCACAAATAGAATATAAGTTTTGTTTTGGTGTTCTGGTGGGGTTTTTTTGCAGGGGATGGGAAGATTGGTGTTGGGGGGGGGGTTCTTTTGCTTTGTTTTGTTTGCCACTGTATTTCCAGTGTTTGGAGACAATGAAGATATGTACTAATAAATGTTGGGTTGAACCTGGAGAGGTAGATTTCACCTTAATGTAAGTAAATGCTTCCAGACAATTAGAACTGTCTAAACGTGTAATGAACTGACTCAGGAGACCTTGGTAGATTCTTTATTCATTGAAAATCTCCAAGTAAAGGCTGAATGGCCACTTGTTAGAAAAGATTCTTGTTCAGCTGTGAGGTCATTCTAGCTGACCTCTAAGGTGCCTTTCATCTCAGTGATTTTGTGATTTCCGAGTATGCAGAGGAAAACACTGATTTTGGTGTTTCTTTTCAATTTGTGAGAATAAATAATCCTGTAAATAATTTTGAACTTTCAGGGGGAAAAAATGAGGAGTAGATTTTTGAAATGAATGAAACAGGGGACTTAACTTGAGACTTGGGTTTGGGGAACCTACCCCAAATTACAGCAAATGTGGGAAGAAGAAGTAAAGGTAAACCCACAGCATTAACTGTCCCCCTCCCACCCACCTGTCACATACACCACTACAAAGAGAATTAATTGAGCACATTCACAGAAAGGACAGAGATCCTTCAAATATTAGAGACATGTGGAGAAAAGGACCTTTTATCCTTGATTGATCTATGCTGCTCTGCCACAAGGGTTTTGTTATTTAGGGAAATCTGCTCCTTTTCCTTCCCTTCAGCCCTAATATATGCAAAACTGACTGCAGAGAAAGATCAAAGAATCACAGAACTTAGAACTCTACAAGACATCAGAGTTTTTCTACTCTGGCCCTCTAATTTTACAGATGAGGAAACTGAGGCTCAGAGGTTCATTGATTTGTTAGTCACAGTGGTTTGCTAGAGTCAACTCTTACTACCATGGGACAGATGAGTGTTAAATTTTCAGTGTTAGCATTTACACCTCAGAAATCAACAAACAGTGCAAATCAAGGATTGACTTGCTTATTGATTGTCTGGATTTAGAAAAGTTATGAAGGAAATATTAATGCCAATTAAAATTAAATGTGTCATGCCTACTTAGTGGGGGAGGGGGGAGGAAGCCAGTTGTTAAACATTTACCAGTGTGCCCTTGGTTAGTCACCTTCAGCAAAATCATACCCTGATGTGTCATCATGGCCTGGAAGTGATCCTGGGTTCCCAAAGTCTTTGGCAGTAGAACATAAACTCTGGCAGGTCCTCCATAGCTGGAAGGCTTTCAACATGCCCCTAGTGATCATCTTTGTCAGTCATCTGATCGTCCTTTATAGGCCCATACCAGATGGTTGGCCACCAGCTAATTAAACCATCTAAGAAAAAGAGTTGTTCTGATATACAGGCAAAGCATCTTGCATGCAATTCTGTGAGGAAGGTGTATTTTTATCTCCATTATACAGATGAAATTGAGTGGAGTTTGTATTGATAAAATCTCCAATAAGCTTAATTTTCCCCTTAGATTAGAGGTTCTAGAGTTTGTTTTTTTTAATATATTTTGATAATTATTTCTTTGTAATTGGTTTCCTTTGTAACCCTATGTATTTTCTGCAATTACAAACATTATTTTGAGGAGTTCATAAACCCTACCACGCTGCCAAAAGTAGTTATAGTGCCAGGCAAATCAAACTGCTACTACCACTTTGACCACCATTTCACCTCAGACCCTGATGGACACCATCCAGGACCCAGAACCCAATAGCTTTAGAATGGCAATGCTTCCATCCCAATGTTGGCAGCCATCATCTATATAGAGATGCAGCCTTGCTACTATTCCTACAGATATTACATAAAAGAAAGTTATCAAAGTCCTTGGCACCGTCAAATGGTTCAACATTAGAAACTGGTATGATTTTATCAGTGGAAATGACTTTAAAGAAGAGACATTATTACCATCTGCTTTGATGCTTTATCCTAAACATCATGGGGTGTTTCCTTCTGCCTTGAAGCTATAGTTTTCCATATGTGTGTCTCACCCATTAGAATATGAGCTCCATGAAAGTAGTGACCATCACACTTTTCTGTTTCTATCCCCAGTGGCTAGCCCAGGGTTTGGCACATATTAGGCTCTTACTACATGCTTTATTTATGCATTCACTCGAAGGAGACAATGACACAAAATAGTTAAGTACTCCCATTTTAGATATTAATTTCTAGAGATATAAATGTTCACTTATATATGTTTAATTCTCCGTGGTACTGAGTATATGAGAATCAATATTTTGGGTTCCTTTCAACTAAAAAGGGAGTTTTAAAATAGATGCAAAATCTCAAAAGATAGAAAAGTCAATATCATATCAAAGTGCCATTTGTACTGGCTACTTACAGAGCTGTTTTAAGAAAAGGATTTTGTAAACCATCAAGGGCTTTATAAATGTGTCATTATATAATCATCATCTCCTGAGTCCTAGAAGGGTTTTGATCATTGTCAGTCAAGCAGGTCCCCCAGCTGATGCAATCACAATTGTCAAAGTATCATATCTATCATCAAAAAGCATTTATTATTAAGCAGTTTACAAAGCAAAATGAAAAGACAGGGTCGCTACCTTCTCAGATCTCAGATCCTATGCCACATTTAAAGAAGATGAAGAGACAAGTATTACAGTATGGCACAGATGTAGAAATGAGATTAATAAAATATTAATGTCAAGTAATGCTATCAGTGAGTTTGATGGACTGATGGGTGAATGATGATTGTTAAACTCCGGAGATAGAACTGGGGGTCAAGTAAGGCAGCCAATTCAAGTCACAGGGAGGAGAGGGATGATAGCAGAAGCATGCTCTGATGCATAGTAACTTAAGCCCTTGGTAACCCTAGATGTTCCCTGCTATTCTAAGGCCAGGATTTCCCCATGTCAATCATGAGCTAAGATTGCCCCATCGGGAGCACATTGGAAAATGGCAAAGCACAGTTTGGTTAAAAGCCACTATAATACAAAGACCTCTAAATAAAGAGCTGCTTCAGTATTTGAGTCTGTTTCAAGGATTTATTAAAGAAACACTTTTCCTAAAAGTCCCACATATGGCAAAAGATGAAAGCTTCTACCCAACGGTTTGTCTTAAGCTGTAGAGTTATGACCTGCCTGATTAAAAGACCATATCTAGGGTTGGTGTCATTTTCCCTTAAGGAACAGATTGAAGAATCACTTTGGATTTATTTTAGCTACAAGAGTGGCAAATAGCTAAGCAGTTCCTGAAGGACTTGAGGGCTTATGAGCTGAATGAGTACCAAGCCCAGAAGTCACAGGACTGTTAATGCAACTTTGTATCATCAGAGAGTATGGTGCCACCAAAGCCTGCACTTACCTACAATTCCCACTTCAGTGAAACCCTCTAAATTTGTAGAATAGACTAATTGCCCGGCCGCCTTGGAATCAGGAGGACCTGAACTCATGTGTGGCCTCTGACTGGTGCTGCCTGTATGACCTTGGATGGCTCACTTAACTTCCCTCCAGTTGACTCTCAAAGAGTATATATATATATGTTCCTTATTTGAGAGTATTACTCAGGCAAATGGCATCCCCTGCCAGCAGCCTCCTCTTTCTTGTTCCGTAGATAAAGGTACTATTCAAGTAACCCCTGAATTAGAGGGCAACTGGTGACAACTCCCATTTTACAGCATTTTAAGGTTTATAAGATACTTGTCTCACAATCAACCCAGGAAGTAGAGTATACAATGCAAGTAATAATAATTAGCATTCTTTTTTGGCACTTTTAGGTACAACTAGGTGGTGCAGTAGATAGACTGCCTAATCTTCCTGA
The DNA here is from genome assembly GCF_028583685.1 of Petaurus breviceps papuanus. NCBI lineage: Eukaryota > Metazoa > Chordata > Mammalia > Diprotodontia > Petauridae > Petaurus > Petaurus breviceps. The sequence continues at coordinate 7,175,970 of NW_027186546.1, read as the reverse complement.
GTTCAAATCTGGCCTCAGACTCTTACTAGCTGTGTGACTCTGGGCAATTAATCCTTATTTAATTATTAATCTTTCATTAATCCTTACTTAATCTTCTTTGCCTCAGTTTCCTCATCTATCAAATGAGCTGGAGAAGGAAATAGCAAACCACTCCAGTATATTTGTCAAGAAAACCCCAAGTGGGGTCATCAAGAGTTGTACAGGGTTCAAAAACAACTGAAAACAGAAAGACCAGACAGAAATAAAATGTACTCAACTAATATGCTGGGCCAAAACTGGTGAAAGTTCAAAGAAATCGTGTATCTTGACAAGGTCATGCAGGGAAGTACTTAGTGATCTGGGACCAAATTGCTGGGGGTCCATGTACTAGTTAATAGCCATATACTAATTCAAACAACATTTGCATAGTTGATTTATATCCTTGAAAAAGGAGTATTTTTGGTTACTTAGCATTTATGAAACTTTTGATGACCCTTGGACTCTTATGATGGCCTCCATTTCCAGGTGTTTCATCATACAATGTCCTTTATTTCACATTGTCCTTAGAGAAACTTCATTTTTAAAGACTTGGGAAATTCATTGTAATTCTTCCATACAGCTTGACTTATGTGAAAATATGTTTAATAAAAATGTATATGTATAGCCTATATTGGATTGCATTCCATCTTGGGGAGGGAGGAGGGAAGGGAGGTGGAGAAAATTTAAAACTTATGGAATTGAAAGTGGAAAATTAAAAATTTATTTATTAAAAAAATAAAGAATTGGGAAGAAAGTGTTTTCAATATGATATGAACAGGTACCATAGTGCATAAAGCAATGGCACCTGGTATCAGGAAGACCTGGGTTCAGATCTGTCCTCAGACAGTTACTAGCTGTGTAACACTAATAAGCAAGTCACTCTAACCTCTGTCTGTCTCAGTTTCTTTCTCTGTAAAATGGGAATAATAATAATAGCATCTAAACCCCCCAGGGTTGTTGTGACAGTACAATGAGATAGTTGCAAAGTACTTTGCAAATCTCCAGTTGCTATATAAAATCTAGCTATCATTAGTCACTGAATGCCTGGAAGCTGTTACCCCAAGTACCTAAATAGGTCATGCAAAAATGATGTGGTATCATGTTTACATGTTTAGTTCAAGTCGGCAGGCACTTCCTAAACTCATTTTCTTCTTACTGTCTGTTTCCTGAGTATCCACTCAAACGCTGACTGAAGAAAGAAATGACATGGCAAAAAAAATCACCATCCCAAGTGGTTCAGCCACTGAGATGCTGTTTTTATCATGGATAGCCATAATCCCGTGAGGTTCTTGTCCCCACTGAGTTGAAATTGTCCTTTCAGAAGCCTCCAAGTAGCCTGTTATCCAGGGCTAGACAAAGAAATACTAGCCCCCAGCTGTGTGTGGTATTGTGGCTTTGTGTTAGACCTACAAAATATGTTTTGCAGAAGGGGAAATAAAAGGCAATTGCCGGTTCAGATGGATTATCGGCTCCGTTTGGCTCTGGCTGTCAGTGATAAGGCACTGGCCCCGGGTGGGTGGGGGAAGGAAGAAGTTTGAGATCCCTGAAATAGTCTTTGTCTTTTCTTTTCGCAAGGAGTTGTCATGTCGCCTTTTCTTCGAATTGGTTTGTCCAACTTTGACAGTGGGCCGTATCAGCCATGTCAGGGAGAAGTGGTCAGCCCATACTGCGCTGTGCTTGTCAAAGAATCTGTTGAATCAGGTAAGCAATTAGAAGAGCTTATGCAGGGGGAGGGAGGAAGAGGAGGGGTCTCTGGTGCAGGAAAGCTCTTCAGGCCAACTGTGGGGCATGACCAGGACACAGGTATTCAGAGTCATGGCATTTCAAAACTGGAAGTGATGTCAGAGTTCAACTTGCTTTTATGGATGGGGCAACCAAGGCATAGAGAGGTAAAGTAATAATAGAAATCATCCAGTTAATTAGTGACATAATCAAGACTAGAAATCAACTGGTCCAACTCCCAGTCTGGGATTCTTTTTACTATGGCATGCTGCCTCTCTTTGTTATAAATTCTTTCTGCCTTGGAATCTTTGTAACACTGTGTACAGACAAAGCCAAGGGGAAAATGAGGTACATGGAAATTCTGTTGGAGAAGTAGGGGAGGACTTGCTTTTAAGAAAAAAGTTGAGGTGGAATTGGTGACCTAAATTATCTGTTCTTGCTATTTACACCAATCCAATCTCTTTCATTGTGTTGAGTAGACTATGACTTTGGGGAGATCTATAAAGAAAGAACCTTTTCTTATCGGGATGTTATTCAATCTCCTTAGACTCCATTTCCTCATCTTTAAAATAAATTTAGATGGACTAGACAGCCTCTGCGGTCACTTCCAATTCTAAATTTGTATTCATGTATCAGATAAATAAGTTCAAATCCATCCTCAGACACTTAACACTTACTAGCCGTGTGATCTTGGGCAAGTCACTTAACCCCAATTGCTCTACCTTCCCCCCTCCAGAAAGCAAAAAAAAAAGTGTGTGTGTGTATGCACGCATGCATGTGTGCGTGTATAAAATGTAACTATGATTTAACATTCCTTTTCTGGGCACAATCAATCAAGAAATATTCATTAAGTGCCTACTGAATGCCAAGAACTGTACCAAGTGCAGGTGATCCAAGTACAGACAAGGAAACAAATTCTGTTCCCAAGAAAACTCCATTCTAACTGGATAATATAGTTTTACAGAATGCCATCTGGTCAGGTGTATGAAACCTGAATTCTCTTCACCGTCACATCTATCAGTCTGCATTCCTGTTAGGTCTCTGCTACCCTCATTACAACCTAAATCTTGTGGGGTTTTGAGCCAGAAAAGGGAAGCAGCTTGCCATAGTGGAAAGAGCTTAGAGTTTGGAGTCTGAGGCAGACCTGGGTTTAAATTTCAGCCCCTCACCTTTTGTGAGCTGAGGCAAGTCAGGGAGAATCTGCACTTCAGAGTCTTCATTTATAAAATTAGGGTTTTTAAAATCTAAGATCCCTAAGGTTCTTTCTAATACAATATTCCATGAACTTTAAGCCTTAGCCCTTTGCAGATTAACTTGCTTCCAGTGTTATACTGTTTTTACATCAGCAGGCATGGATTTGGGGAGGTTACGCTGCCAAGAACTCACTGGTGTCAGCCTATAATAAATCTTTCGTGATTCCACAAAATCACGATTTTAGAATCACAAATTTAGAATGTGAAGGAGCCTTAAAGGTCATCTAGTCTGACCCTCTCATTTTATAGATGGGGAAACTGAGGCTTTCTGAGATTAAGAGATTTGCCTAAAATCACCCAGGTAGTAAGTGGCAGAAACAGAATTTGAATTCCCATCTTCTAACTCCAAATTCATTACTCTTCAGACCGAGAGCTAATGTGGTGCTACTCTAAGCTTTGCATTTGAGAAACTCTAGCTAAATATGTCCTAGACAGGATTCCCTAGGTGCAAATTCTAGAAAGACTTTGTTTTCTCATATTCTTCAAAATTAAAAGTTGCCTGCTTCATGGAGGATGGCATTGTAGCAGTCACCCTCAGCCCATCCAAACTGAAGGAAATGGGTTGCTGGCCACTGAGTTTTCTTCTGGCCTGGTGTTTGATACAGCCACCTAGCTACCCCAGAAGTGAGCATTTATCTCCCCCCAAATGAAAACCTTTCAGATGTCGCTGAAGTCTTTGAAATGGAAAATGCCTGCCTTTTGCAAATCAGCTTTTGACCTAATGGGCCTCCTGGATTTAGTTCCCTTTATAACCACAGGTTTCACTGACATTTGCCTCCTGGGGGGAATTTCTTTTTGGCTGAGTGTTTGAACTTGGTCTAATCAGTGGTATGAATCAAGGGACCTTGTTAGAAAAAAAAAAAAGGAAACTTTGCTTTTCTGAAAGGTTAACCTGTGAAATTGTTGAAGGCCTTTTTTTTCAAGATCTACTACAAGATTGTACTGAGATTAAAGTAGTACTCACTGGCCTCAAGACATATCAGACCATGGGACCATATTTTCCGTGATAGGTCAGGCCCTGGCAGGGAAGAAGCTAACCAATGACTCCCAAGAAAGGATAGGACAGTGGAGGTCAAGCTGGTATTTAGGCTTTAAGGGTATGAGTCTTGCAAAAAAATGGCAAAGCTTTCTGGTAACAGCTAATATCAGGTTGGTCTTATATATTTTTAGAAAATGAATGAGTATAAAACTCTGCTTTGAAGTATTTTTGTTGGTGTTGTTCTGATGGTTTGAGGAGAAACAGAGAAGAAACTAGAAGGTAAAATAGACTTAAAACTGGAAAAGGCCTCCAGAGGTCACCTAATCCATCGGTGTCAAAACTCAAGTAGAAAGAGGGAGTGGGGTGAGGAGGGGCCTCTGTGTGTTAGCAGAATTAGAATAAATCCCATAGATGATAGTTTCCATTTTTACTGAAACTGGTGCATACTCCACATTGGAAAGGCTCCATGGTGAGTAGATGGCAAAATGGACTTAGAGGCAGGAAAACGTAAGACACTTAATTGGCTCCATAACTGAGGTAAGTCCCTTCATCTCTATGGGTCTTGGTTTCCTCATCTGTAAGATGGGAGAATTTGCCTTAATGGCCTCTTAAGTCCCTTCTAGCTCCAAATCTGTGATCTCACTCACCAGTTATTTCTTGAACTAGTGTAAGGCACTGTCCTCCTCCAGTCCATAAGCCCTTTCTGTGCATGTCTCTCACAAATTCTATGTGCTGAACAGTGGCCCAAATACTGTTACCATTCATGACATCCTATCTGCTGTGACTTTGTGCACACACTGTCCCCCGTATCTAGGAAGGCACTTCCTTGGCCCCTTTTCCTCTCAGTACTCCTGGCTTCCTTCAAAGCTTAGCTCACATACCATAGAAGACCTAACCTCATTTTCTCAGTTGCTAGTGGCTTGTTTCCTTTGGGAAATTCCTTTGTATGTATTCGAGATTTTCTATGAAATTGTGTGTTGTTTTCCCCAAGAAGAATGTAAGCTTCTTGAAGTCAGGAATTGTTTAGATTTTGTCTCTGCGTTCTCAGAATAAATAAATATTTGTCAAATATTCTCAGAATAATAAATATTTATCAAATTGAGTTGTTGTGCAGGATACTTGGCTCCTACCCTCTAGAAGTTTAGATCAACTAGTTTGTTTTTAGGCCCTGAATCTGTCCCCTCAAGGAGGATTTTTATCTTTGGCTTTATCAGTCCCTTTGAAGGATTTGATTTGTCATTTTTATTTGCTTTAAGTGAGAAATTTCCACTAAATCTATTCCAGTGCCTCATCTTGATATAAAGCTCTAGATTCTTAAAGGTTATATGGGCAGCGAGGTGGCACAGTGGGCCTGGAGTCAGGAGGCCCTGAAATCAGATTTGACCTTAGTCACTTATTAGCTGTGTGACCCTGGGCAAGTCACTTAACCCCATTTGACTCAGTTTCCTCATCTGTAAAATGAGCTAGAGGAGGAAATGGCAAACAACTCCAGTCTCTTTGTCAAGAAAGCCCAAATAGGGTCACAAAGAGTTGGATATGACTAAACAACAAAAGCAGAGGACAAATTCTGGAAGACTAGGGCCTCCTGGTAGGACGAGCTGAAAAGGCTTTGAGTATAGGAGGCAGAAAGAGAAGTGAACAAGCATTTATTAAGTTCCTACAATATACTGGGCACTTTGCTAAGTACTTTACAATTATTATTTCATTTGGTCTTCACAAGACTGGTACTATTATTATCCCCATTTTACAGTTGAAGAAACTGAGACAAAAGTTAAGTAACTTGCCTAGGACCACCCAGCTAGTAAATGTCTAAGGCTGAATTTGAATTCAGGCTTTTCGGGCTCCAGGCTAGCTCCAGGCTATCTCCACGCTTCCTAGCTGACAGACTGCCTTTTATACAAGGACCAGCATATATAAGTTCAGGTAGATTTGTCACCAGAAGATTGTCCATAAGGTGACAGATTTATGGAGAGTGCTCATCAAGACTTTGAGGAGTTGCTGTTTACCCTAGTGGAAAAACTACACTATCCACATAATGAAATCAGAGATCCCTGAACGATTGCCATGTTGACTCAGAATCATCATTTACATATTGATTTAATTTTCTCCTTCCTCAGTGAAGGAGGTGGCACTGGAGAATATCCAGGATAGATGAAAGATATTTGCAAACAATGCAATATTGTGAGTAATCTATCTTTATATTGTAAGAATTTGGAATTCAACATTTTTTAATTCAAAAAAATTGATAAAAATTGTATTATAGGGGTGGCCAGGTGGCTCAGCGAGTAAGAGCACTGGCTCCAGTGTCGGGATGACCTGGGGATCAAATCTGGGCTCAGATACTTAGCACCACACCCAGAAATAACTGGCCGTGTAACCTTGAGCAAGTTACTTAACCCCAATTGCTTAAAAAAAAAAAATTGTATTATAGGACATGTTCCCTAAGAAGGATACTTTTAGATAGCTAATCCCACCTGAGATGTATTCTTTAATACAATATATCACCCAGGGTAACACTTGATAAATGAAATGTTCCCTAGATTTGGACCTCCTTCTCGAAAGTAATCCCATAGTCCTTTCTCTACTAATTTCACCCACTTCTTCTATCACCATCCTAAAGTGTTGTGCAAAGGTTGGGTGGCAGTTGTGCAAAGACATCTTCTTATCCAAGGAAAGAATACTACAGAAGTTTAAATGATGTTGCCCTGAGATGGTGTAGTCAACACATATTGTGGAATGGTTTGAGATTTCCTCATTGTAAAAGATTTTTTAAAAGCCACAATAAAAGAGTGCTTATGATGAGCTCAAAAACATGCTGTTGTGTCTTTCAAATGGATACATAATCTTTTTCGATGAGTCATTCTTCCTCAGTTGTCAGTGAGCTGGGTCAGCCACACGGTCTCCCTTTTACGCATCAGAAAACCGAAACTAAAAAAGCTTCGGTGTAATATATTCTAAGTCACAAATCAAGTCATTGGTAGAATGGTAATTACTTTTCCAATAGATATAACATTAGTTCAGCCCAGGTCTTCATGCCAAAAGGAAAGCAATTCACTGATAATCCTGCATACAGGAAAGGAGATCCAATCCATATAACAGGAAGAAAAGTAGATTTCAAGATTTTTATGACCAGAATTATCCAAATTGATTATTCAGATGAATTGCTTTGCTGTCAATCTAGTACTTGAATACATGCTGCCCTATGGCTCTCTGATTTGATGTTTCCCAAGGTTAGAGACTCTTATCTTTCAGATTGTGTTGAACATGATTCCGGCCCTCGGTGAATCCTTGTTTAATTTAACCGGATATTATACTAATTTAGTTTACGAGAATAATGTATAAATGTCTTTCTTTTCATAGAAAACGGGCAAATCTATGTCCAGAAGAAGCCTACCATGTACCCACCCTGGGATAGCACCTTCGATGCTCACATCAATAAGGGGAGAGTGATGCAAATCATAGTGAAGGGGAAAAACATCGACCTAATATCTGAAACAACCATAGAACTCTACTCATTGGCAGAGAGATGCAAGAAAAACAATGGAAAGACAGAAATCTGGGTAAATAAGTATTATGTATGTAAAGTCAGTCAATCAAGCATTTATTAAGTGCCTACTGTATATTAAGTACTCGGCATACAAAGACAAACAAAAGACAGTTCCCATTTTCAGGGAGTTTGGTCTGTTAGGGAGGACAACCTGAAAATACATACTCATAAATGAGAGAGAGAGAATGAGAACTTGAATTAATCAGCAGGGGAAAGGCACCAGCATTAAGAGTAATGTTAAATTTTCATATTGGTGACACTACAATTGTCATTACTGGCATTGAGATAAAAAATGTCTATTGTCTTACCTAAAGGTAAGAAGGCGGAAGCACTTCTCTGAAATTTTCACGCAGGTGTATTTTAGATGTGATTTCTTAGCGATAAATATGAAGTAAGGATAAGAGGTATGATATAGAATAAGAAAATATGAAAGCTTGGAAATGTGATGTGTATCAGCTGCATTTGAAGAACATACTGGGGGTTTGATTATGGTCAAAATGAAAGAAGTGTTCCAGAGATTTTGTTCTGGAAAGATCTTGGATTTAGAGCCAAAGTATCTGAGTTCCAGTTCTGCCTGTCACTTCTCACCTGTGTGACCTTGAAGATGTTGTCTCCCTTCTCTGGTCCTCAATTTACTCATCTGTAAAAGTAGGGACTCTACAAGATGTGTGCTACCCTTTCAGCTCTGAATCTATTAGCCCATGAAGCTGGTTTAGAAAGAGCTACCACCAGTTCCCCAATCATGCATATTATCTAGCTGGAACTTTTGGGTTATTTTTTTTTTGTTTGGGGCCCTTAGGACACCCTTCTTAAAGGGGTGGAGATAGGACTATAGCACAGAGAAGTGAAGTAGAGAAATAAAGGGTGGAAAAAGAAGGTAGTTTTTTAAGTTCACTTTTAATTAATCTCTATGTCTACCGCTAATTAACCATTCTGCCATTTGTTCCGTGATGCTGCAATTATTTCAGTTAACCTCCAGTGTTTGTCCAGCAGCTATTTGGAAACATAGATTGAGATTTCGCATTGGTCTCATATGCCACAAAAGTTTTTTAAAGGGTGAGTGGAGCATGAATAATAATGAAGTTTAGGGGCTCAGAAATTTTAAAAGAATTTTGTATTTGAGAATTAAGTTGAGGAACTGTCAACTTTTAAGAGAGAAGAGCATTTGTTTTGGAATGGACTTAAATTTTAACCTCTAATCCATAAAATATTATATGTGTGTACGCTCAATTTAGCAGGAGCACTTAGCTGTCGCAGCAGACAGAATGCCAGGCCTGAGTCAGAAAGACTCATCTTTCTGAGTTTAAATCTAGCCTCCTAGCTGTGTCACCCTGGGCAAGTCACTTAATTCTGTTTGCCTCGGTTTCCACATATACAAAATGAGCTGTAGAAGGAAATGGCAAAAACACTCCAGTATCCTTGCCAAGAACCCCAAATGGGGTCACCAAGAGTTCAGTACAACTGAAAATGACTGAATTGATGGTACTCAATTTTTGCCAGATGTTTTACACATGTCTTATCTATACTGGTTTATATGTCTTAACTTAATGTCTACTCATTGCTATAATACACTAAATAATCTTTCTTTATTGTTTCCAAAAAAGTCTTTCTTTTTTCTGCACATTGGGCATAGGAACTGGAGAGAGGGTATTCTTTTATCATCACGTTAAAGTGATAAGTTTGTTACATTATCCAGTTATCATCATGGGAGGCAGAGACAGGTAGAGCCTAAGGAGAAGAGGGAGGGAATCAGGACTGAACTGAGGTCAGAGGATAAAAGTAAACATGACAGCAGCAAATACAGAACTGAGGGAGAAGGCAGTGACCAAACAGAGACTATGTTGGCTTCTGTGCATTGAGGATTTAGGAAGGAAAAGCTGGGAAACATGAAAGCTCTAAAAATGAATTCTACTTGCTTCCTAACTCTGTCTTTGTTGATGATTTATATTATTCTTTGGGAATTTACTAATTGTATGCCTTGTTGTGTTCAGATCTTTATGTAACTAATTACATGGTCTGTGATCTTTTTCAACTTTGTTCTGCATGGCAATTAAAAAAAACTAGTATTGTTTAAACTCAGTGGTTCCCTCTTACCTCTAGAATTACATACAAACTCCTATAGCATTTAAAGCCTTTCACAATCTGACTCCAGCTTAAATTTCCAGTCGTATTTATTATACATCATTCCCCTTCATACACTCTATGGTTCAGCCAAACAGGTCTACCTAGGGACATTCCACCTCCATCCCCATATCTTTGTACAGACTATGCTCCTCACCTCAGCCTAGAATTCCTAGATTCTTTCAAAGATCAGCTCAAACACTACCTCCTACTTGAGGCCTTTTGTGATCCCCCAAATTACTAGTACCTCACTCCTCCCCCATAACCCATTACCTTGTATTTACTTTGTATATGATTTGTAGATACTTCTATGTGTACATGTTGTTTTCTCTAATAGAATATAAGCTTCCTGAGGAAAGCTGTTTGATATTTGTTTTGTGCACCCCAGTGCCTAGCACAGTCTGCCATAGCAGACTCTTTAAAAAAAATACCCATGATTTACTGATGTCATCTCTCTGTAATAGTGAAAATTACTTTTTTAAGACAAATTTTTTTTTTTGCTATTTTCTCTTTGCTTTTCTTGGAATCTTAAATTTGTGTTTGTGTTTACTTTTCTCAAGCTTGTCATTCACCTATAAGCCTTCAACTGGTTCTTCTGTTCAAAGCATCAGACCCAGTATCTTTACTAGTTATCTGACCTTTTGTACCAAAAATTACCTTTTATGTAGTAACAAAAATTGATTCATCATATATAATGCATTAACATATAAGCCATGTTTTTCTTTTTTAAATTTTTTATTCTGAACTTAACGAATACCTAATACAATGAGCATTTCCATATACACTGTAGAACAGAAGGAAAGGAGGATTATACATAAAACTATGAATTTTTATCATGTAGATTTTGCTCTTCAAGTACATCATAAATTCAATGTGTAACTTTCAAAGCCTCCCTGATTGTGTGTAATTCCTTCTGGCTTTCCTTCTGTTCTCCTCTCATTTGGAGAAGGCGGGTGGTTGGAGAGGGAGGTAAAACCAGTGTCCCTCTCCCACTTCTCCCCCAATAATGCATTGGTATTCCAGCAATAACTGCTTATTTAAACCCCCTCATAAATCATAAATGTTCAAAGAATACTGTTTTCATTTTTTTTATTTTGATATGAAGCTCATAATCAGAAGCTTCATTTGTAATTAGAAGACATTTATTGAGCATCCACTAGGTGCATGTTATTCCTTTCCCTTTTGGTATGTGTTTTTGTTTTATTTTGTTTTGTTTTCTGTCAGTCTACACCTTATAAGAATAACTAGGTGGCACAGTGGGTAGAGTGCCTGCCCTGGAATCAGGAATACCTGAATTCAAAATCCAGCCTTGGGCATTATGTGAAAACAACATGTACACTTAAAGTCACTTAACCCTGTTTGCCCAAGTTTCCTCATCTGTAAAATGAGCTAGAGAAGGAAATGGCAAACCCCTGCAGTATCTTTGCCAAGAAAACCCCAAATGGGGTCACAGAGAGTCGGACACAACTGAAATAACTCCACAACAACAATAATACACCTGCTAACCAAGTCTAAAGAGTGTGTTTCTACATCATTGATATATAGACACTTATTCTTTTACATTTTTAACTTTCTTAACAGTCTAGGCTAGTGTATTTTCATATTCTGAGAAGAGATTTGCCCTCACACTTTCTTTATTCCAACAACTCTTAACTGTGATCATGAACCAATACCTTCAATTAAAAAAAAATTCATGTGTTATCTGTATTATTAGAATAATAATATTAATTAGTTAATATTAATTAGAATACAAACAATCTGGTTCCCTTAATCTTTGCTTTGACCAAATAATCTTCCTTAAGCATGGATATGACTGTTTTCGGGGATTTTCAATGACTCCTTCTTACCTCTCTCATAAATCATAAGTATTCTGCCTAGCTACACGGGTGGGGAACCTTCGGCCTCAAGGCCACATGTGGCCCTCTAGGTCTTCAAATGTGGCCCTGAATAAAATTTGGATTCAGTCAAAGGGCCGCACTTGAGGACCTACAAAGTCCTTTGTGGCCTCAAAGCCACAGGTTCCTCATCCCTGGAGCATTTAAAGACCTCTGTCATCTGCCTTCCAACTACTTTTCTAGTGTTATTTCTTATTTCCCCACTTCTCATACTCTTATAAACAAACTAGAATGCTGGCTCTTCCTGGAACGTGGTATTTCATCTCCCAGCGCTGTCTGAATAGGCCCTCTGCCATTCTGCCTCATTTCTGTCTTAGCTCCCTGGTTGTATTTCTTCTGCTTGAGCCTTCCTTGACCTCCCTGGTGGTTAATGTTCTCTTCCTTCACCAGTCTGCCTTCTAGTGCCACTGGACCGTGAACGCCTTGAGAAGGACTGTCTTTTGCCTGTCTTTACATCCGCAACTCTTAGCATAGTGCCTGCCACACAGGAAGCATTTAATGAATGTTTATTGACTATTTACTTGTCTTTGCTTGTCTTTGCTTGTGTTGTGTCCCAACATAGGATACAAACTCCAGGAAGGTGGGAACTGTTTCATTTTTTGCTTTTGTGTTATCTCCATTGTCTGACATAATTTGCACGTAGTAGATGCTTAATAAATGTGTTTTGAATTTTTAATTATTTATTTATTTTTAGCATTCTTTTTTTTTTTCACATTTTGAACTCATCTGTCTTTCTCCTACTCATCGAGAAGACAAGCAATATATCAATTATATATGTGAAGTCATGCAAAATGTATTTCTCTACGTGCCAATAAGTGTTGAACTGACTTAATGTTTTCCTGCATTTTCCTTAGAAGTAATATGTATGCTGGGTCATTGCATCATTTTTTATGGGGAATTTTTTCATCACTTCCTGGACCAATCCAGTTTAAAATGTTCCCTACTGAGGCAGTGGGGCATAGAGATCCACCGTGCCCTACTGGAAAGTTGAAGGGGGAATAGGAGAAGATATGGGAGAGAGCAGATTGGGGGAGGGAATATTCAGTGGGAATGCTGTTTTGGGGTGGTGGGTAGGGAACATTGGGGAGAAAATTTGTAACTCAAAATCTTGTGGAAATGGATGATGTAAACTAAAAAATAAAAAAGAGAGAAAAAAAGTCAGATCTAAACTACTGGAAAAATATTAATTGCTCATAGGTAGGCTGAGCCAATATAATAAAAATGACAGTTCTACCTAAAAAGCAAAAATGTTCCCTACTGGATTACCTGGTCCTTTGTCAAGGAGACTCTTCCAATTCTTTGATGAATCACTTTCCTTTGCCTATTTAATACTCTTTGTCTGGACTGGCCAAGCTTGGTGAAGAAAGTTGAGTATACCTACTTATAAAATCAGAATGTATCTGTCCTTATGCCCTTCCCTTTTTCCTAAAAATTAAAAACTAAAGCCTGTGCCCTTTACCTGTTCTCTTGTAATCCTTCCATTATGACCAGGATCTAACTCAGGGGTGGGGAATTTTCTGACCTGTTAGTACTCATCAAATAAAAATTTTAAAAAGTACAAAAAAATCTGAGTCAGGACAAAGAAGCCACTGTGAATCTCTCTTAAAAACCAGGTATACTTTCCACTTACCCCTTCCTTTTAGATTTTGACTTCCAAAAATGAGCCATGAATTTTGAGTTGTTCTAAGTGGGAGGGCTGCCTTTCAGGCCATTGCTACTTCTGATGGCAATAATTAATAGGGAGAAAGAACATAGAGAATTGAAAAGTCTTCCATACAGAATCGTCAGTCACTACAATAACCTTTACTGCCAGAGAACTCTAAAATGCTTAGCCTAGGGTTCTCCTCTTACTGTCTGATTTTTCTTTCTTTCTCTCAACCAGTTAGAGCTGAAACCTCAAGGCCGCATGCTAATGAATGCAAGATACTTTCTGGAAATGAGTGGCAAGTGATATTTTTTTCTTACTATTTGGGGGTGAGAAGGGCATGTCTTTTCACACATGTGCCCTTTTGAAATGTCTGTAATGATGGAAAAGGATGGGGGTAGAAATGGGAATGTTGAAGCATCCCATGCTGTTGACATCTCCGATGATGTTCATAGCTTGAATGGATGAACTTAACTCCGTGGACTGCATGCATAATGGGCTATAGGTATTTTTACTCATTCTTTCATTTTCTGACTCTGGGTAAACAATGCTTTAAATTCCGTTTTTGAGTGTAGTTTTGAATCTAATTCTAATTTGAAAGGGCCCTTTCTTTTATCATTAGTCTGGATTCATATGTGTGTATATACTAGCAAATAGGATACCAGGTGATAATGTCATATCAAAAATAATAATAGCAGCTAGCTATTATTATTATATAATACCTACTATGTGCCAGGTGCTGTGCTTAGCCCTTTACAATTATTATCTTATTTGATTCTCACAACCACCTTGGGAGGTAGGTGCTATTATTGGCCCCATTTTACAGTTGAGGAAAGTGAGGCAGCCAAAGGTCAAGTGACTTGTCCAAGGTCACACAGCTAGTAAGTCTCTGAGGCTGGATTTTAACCCAGGTCTTTCTGACTCTAGGCCTGCTACTTTATCAACTCCAAACCCGACACTCTATTGACCACACCACCTAACTGCCTCTTCCAGACTACAATTTTCAAAATAGCCTAAAGAACATAGATGGGTTGGGATTAGCTTCACTGCAGATGTACCCACATGACTGAAATCCCCCATTCTAAAACCGTTAGAGTATGTGTTTATATTAAGTATGTATGAACATGCAGATATACAGGTCATCTGGATAAAGTAACATGACATAACATCTGAGTTTATTCCTAACACGTGGGGGAAGCATTTGAGTGACATTGATCATTGGAAGTATTGTGGAAATGCTCAGGATACAGAGGTGCAGGACCAAAGCTTAAATCACAGCTCTTTCCCTCATTGGCTGGCTTTAGATAATCAGCCATTGCATCATTTCCTCATCTGTATAATGGAGGACGTAGTCTGGGTGACTTCTTAAAGCCCCTTCTGATGCTAAATCTATGATCTATGTGTAATAGAAAGTTATCTGAATTTGGAAGAGCCCTGTTCTACCCCTAATTAGCTGTGTGGCCTTGAACAAGTCATATAAACTTCTCATTCTGAGGTTCCTCACCTATATGATGAAGGTGTTAGATTAGACCAAGGGTTGTTAGCATGACATCCACAGACCTTTTTTGTGGCTAGATTCAGGGAGTGTCTGAACTTAGATGGGAAAAAGAATCACATCTTTATTTTCACTAATCCCTTATTTCCTTTATATTCCTATGTATATTATTTTGTGCATTTAAAAATATCATTGTGAGTAAGAATCCATAGGCTGCACCAGACCACCAAAAGGGTCCATGACCCAAAAAAGTTAAGAACTCCAAAATGAGACCATTTTTAAAGTTCTCTTCCAGCTCTGTGATTCTGTGTCTGCCACCATATCAAGTGTCATATTAATCATTCCCTATTTAAAAAAAAATAATGATGCAAAACGTTACCATGAATTTAAATTACATGTATAAAAAGAGGCTTGTATCATGAAAGTCATATTTATATATACATTGTACACAGCTGTTTGCTACCTCTGTGGCATCTGGTTATTTGTGTGTGTGTACATGCATGTATGTGTATATATACATATATGTAAATCTATATATACACACAATCTGCATATACACACATATATGTATACTTTCTTTTATACTTGAGTATCTAGGTACTCATTAACTAATACAACTCATAATATCCTAAACCTAGGAATGTATGAGAATATTCCCTTGGTAATCAGATGCCACTCATTCCTAATTTTTTTTTTTGCTTTGTTTTTGGTTTTTTTTTGCCAAAGAAAAAGGAAATTTGAATTTTGGCAGGTCTCAAATAGGGCATCTAGGTGGCACAGTGGATAGTGTGCTGGCCCTAGAATCGGGAAGACCTGAATTCAAATGTGGCCTCAGACATTTATTAGCTGTGTGACCCTGGGCTGACAAGTCACTTACCTCTTCAGCTTCAGTTTCCTCTTCTTCAAAATAGGGGTAATAATAGCACCTATCCTGCAGGGTTGTTGTGAGGATCAAATGAGAATTGCAAAGCACTTAGCACAGTGTTAGCATATAGTACTATATATACTATATAAATAATAATAACTGTTATTGAATAAATCAAAATACTTATAAAACAAATCATTTAAGGCTTTCCACCCTTTCAATCTAAGTATAAATCATATAATTATAATGTTTTGAAAATATTTTGTTATGTATATGGACTTGGGGAATCAGAAAAACAAACCTTCCAAAAAACAAATTTCAATTACTGTATATGTGTATTTTAAAAGAAACTTTTTCAAATGTAAGAAAAACTACACTGTTCTCACCACTTCCTTCAAAATGCAACATTATGTAAATTGAGAAATCATTTGAATGCAAGCTATTTTAGGAAAGAATTTAGATTTCTCTCTTAAGAAACAGCTTCATGAATATTCATACTGCTACAGTGAAACTTGTATTTGTCATTTGAATGAAGGAACAAATTCAGGTAAGAAGGAAAAAAAACCCATAGTTTTACCTTAATTTTACGTGCCCAGTAACATCTTGAAAATAAATCTCTTTTTAATTTTTCTCATGTCGATATAGAGAGGCAGTAGGAATAGTTGGCAGAGGGCTGGTCTTGGAATCAGGGAGACAAGAATTCAAATCCTGCCTTTCACACTTCAACTCTGTGACCAAGAGAATGACATTTAATGTACCTGGACCTCAAACAGCCAACTCTCTAGGTGGATAGAGTTTTCACACAGAAAATTAAAAGTCACTGATACAGTGATGCTAATGTAGGACCTGCATCCCCAAGGCTGTAGTTAGTGGGTTTTCACCCATATTTTCAACACATACTAATTTGCCATGTGATACTAAAAATGGAGAGTAGCAGGGTATGAAGTATTTATTACAGTGCTAGGCACCATGGAGGTTACAAAGAAGTTTTTCCCACAGTCCCCTCCTCTTGCCTTTGAAATGCAATCATTCCTTGAAGCTAAATCCTGAGTTCTTGTCTTTTCTGTAGGGTCTCTCCCTCAGCACTCATCCACTCCTACAGTTTCACCTACCCCTTTCATATGTGTGACTTCAAAATCTTTATTTCTAGCTCTGATAACTCTCTCAAGATCCACACCTAAATTTTCCATCTGCCTCTAAACCTAAATGTTTCGTCAGTATCTCCAAATAAACATGCTGAGTTTACCTAATTTATCAACTCCCTCTGCCTCCTGCCTTCCTTATTCATATTAATGAAATCAACTCTCTTCCAATCACCAGCATATCTTGGAATGATTTTTTGATTCCTTCCTCAGCATCAACACTCATGTTGATGTGTGATTTCAATGGTGAGGGTACCAGATCCTACCAGTTCTGTCTCTACAATAGTTCTCCAGTCCATCCCCCTATCTATTCCCCCCAATTCTCTATTTTAGATAATTAATACCTTTCCTGTATACTATTTCAGTAGCTTTGTGTATCCCATTCCCTTACCTTCAAAATATCCTTTACAATAAGACCAGATCCAAATTCCTGATGCACAAGCTCCCATCAGTCATTCCACTGCTTTAAAAACTTTCTTCTGATTCTTGAGTGAAGTAGGAATTCTTTAGCTTAGCATCGAAAGCCTTATTTTCTCAGCCTCACTACAGACTACTTGTCCAAACTCTTCTCCCTTTTCTTTTAACTATTTTATACATTTGTCTTACTCTATTTTTATCATAGTTGTTTGTGTAAATATCATCTCCCTTACTGAAGTTCAAGATCCTTGGAGGAAAGGATATATTACCTTATTTATCTTAAGTGCTGAGAGAGAAACAAACATTGCAGATGAATGAATAAATGGAAAAGCAATCATTATAGGCAGCTAGGTGGTGCAGTGGAGAGAGCACTGGACTTGGAATCAGGAAGACTCATTTTCATGAGCTGGAATCCAGCCTCAGAGGCTAGGTGTATGACCCTGGGCAAGTCACTTAACCCTGTTTTCCTCAGTTCCCTCATCTACAAAATGAGCTAGAGAAGGAAAAGGCAAACCATTCTAGTATCCTTGCCAAGAAAACCCTCTAATGAGGTCATGAAGAGTTGGATATGACTGAAACAACTCAACAGCAACACGTACCAAGAGTGCACTGTGCTAACCACTGGGGATAAAATAGAAAAAGTGATACAGTCCCTGCTCTCAGGATGCTTCTTCCTTGGGTGGACATAGGGAATCAATCATTGTTTGCTAAATTGAATCATAAGAGGTGATCCCTGCCCTCAAGCAGCTTACGCTCTGGGGGAGGGAGGGGAGACAAATAACATAATTAAAATAAATAACAAGTATTGAGCTGTATAATACTGACTGTCACTATAAAAGGTAGCTGAAAGAAGAGAGAGAGCATTGTAGATTATAGAAGTTCATATGGGAAATGGGATTTAAACTGTTTCAAAGAATGGGCAGAGTGTTTTTAGGCAGAGGGGATGAAGGTTGTGGATGTGCAGTGTACAGTGAGGATGTTGACCCTCTGGACCCTATTGGGAAGTAAAAAGAAGACAGGCCCAGTGGGGACAGGTTTTAGAGAAACTTGAAAGCAAGGCACCGGACTTTGAACCTGATTCAGAAGACAATGGGAAACCATTCAGGAGTATTAAGCAGAGGTGGAATATAATTAAAGTGTGTTTTAAGAGGTTAGTCTGTCATCATTGTCAGGGTTAGAATAGAGATTGAAAAATACTGGAGATGGGGAAACCCGCTACCAGACTGTTAAAAAGTCATTTAGGAGTGAAGAGACGGAGGCCAGGACTTGTGTGATGGCAAGAGAAATGAAGAAAAATGAAAATCGGAAAGCACAACAACATGACTTGGGGAAAGATTGTGTCCAACTCTTTGTGAGCCCATATGAGATTTTCTTGGCAGAGATACTGGAGTAGCTTGCCATTTCCTTCTCTGGTGGATTAAAGCAAACATAACTTCTGTTAAGTGACTTGTCTAAGGTCACACAGCTAGTGAGTATGTGAGACTGAATCTGAACTAAGATCTTCCAGATTGTCAGGACCAGGCATACTATCCACTGAGCCACCAGTGACAGGTTAGCCATGGGCAAAAAAGAAAAGGGAGAATCAAAGAGATTTCTAGTTTGAAAGCATAGTAATAGCACTGATAGAAAGTGAGTAACTAGAAAGAGAAGCCCGTTTCAGGGGAAGATGAACTTAATTTTTGAAACATTGGACCTGTAATGAAATGACACCACATAACCCACAGAGAGTATGACAGCTCTTTCCTGTGGGGGACTTAACCTCTCCCACTTTCATCTCAAAGATCTCATCTTTTTCTTCTCTCCCTAATCCTTATAGACCATTGCTCTGGGGCCAATACTTTTCTTTTTCAAAAGTCCATGCCCTCTCCTGTCACCCTCTGCATATCTTCCTTGCTCTTTGACACATAGAAATTCTTCTACCCTGTCTCACAACACCCCCCTTATTTTCAACATTAGCATCCATATGAATGGTCCATCTGGCATCTTGAACCTCACATTCCCTTGTCCTTCTAGACCCCCGTGACCTTCGTCACTGTGTCACATTAGCTAACCACAATCACATTTATATCTTGTCCTAACTTGACTTTCAATTCCTCACATTCAGAGTTCCCCCTTTCTGACCACAAACTTCTGACCTTAGAGCAATTCTCATACTTGAGCTCTATCGACCTTTCTCTTTGTCCACATCAGTCTCCTGTTGCTTAAGACCTCCAACTTCACCCTTCATAATGTCAACTGAGTCTTACTTAGTTGCAGTCATTTCAGTGGTATCCTCCCTAGTAACATATGTTCTCCGGTCACCTTGACCCTATGCTGTGTCTTGTGGTGCCTAATCCTATGGCTAGAGATGTGCCCCACGCTCTGTTTTGCCTGTTGCTAGAAAAAGTCACAAACCTGTGTTGAATGGGATCACTATGCATATGTGCCATTTGATTTAAATTGAGCCCTCTGCTGATGCTCAGAAATCCTTTTATTCCTTTCCAATTAACTCACTAACATATCCCATATCCCTCATCGTGGTCCTTCCAAACTTATCCTGTTCCCCTCCACTCTCTGCTCCTTGCTTCCTTAGTTCATGGCAGATGACCTTGAGTGAAAAGACCTACTTCATCTACTCTTTCTGCCTCAAAAATCTCTCCTTCCTCTGCACATCTTCTCAGTTTTTTCATCTGCAAAATGACAGTGACACCTGACCTGCAGTACTTACAAAGGTTTTGTCAGGATCAGTCAGTACTTCATAAACCTTAAAATAATGTCAGATGTTGTTTTTATTATTATTATCTTCTCTTCTATTCCGTCCTGACTCACATGTTCTTTTTCTTTTTCAAGGCTAACCAATTTTTCCACCCCTTGTTTCCATCCTTCTCACTGCCTCTCACCTGCCCCAGAACCCTGGACATTAATTATTCCTTTTCCATTGGCTCCTTCTTCTCTTTATATATGCTTAAACGTGCTTAGGAATCCTCTGTCCTGGGGGGAAATCCTTGCTTTG
The DNA here is from genome assembly GCF_028583685.1 of Petaurus breviceps papuanus. NCBI lineage: Eukaryota > Metazoa > Chordata > Mammalia > Diprotodontia > Petauridae > Petaurus > Petaurus breviceps. Next base: position 7,155,879 of record NW_027186546.1, on the reverse strand, counting down.
AGTCTTCTAAGTCTGTAGCCAGCATCTTGTGTCTCCTTCTGCCAGACTCCTGAAAGGGTATGCTTTTTGGCACCATTCACTGTAATCTAGCTTCCATCCCTGCTATTTTATTGAAACTCATTTCACCAAAGCCACTGATGATCTTCTCATCCTACATCCAGTTCCTTTTTCTTTCTCAGTTTCATTTGCCTTTATGCAGCATTTGATACTGTTGAAAATTCCTATCTTCCTGAAATTCTCTCTTGACTTCTAGGATATGATGCTCAAGAATCATCTCTCGCTGTTTCTTCTTTCTCCTCCATTGGCTCCACTTCCTCCCCCCATCCCCTAAATGTGAGCAAACTCCAATTCCATGAACTCTCCTCATCTACTGCCTTATATTGTGTACCCTATCTCCTTAATTAGACAGCGAGTATCTTAAGGGCAGGGGTCTTCTTTGTGTCTCTCCACAAGAACAACCACGGTGCTTTGCATTTACATGGTAGACAATAACTGTTGACTAACTGATTCATTGAAGCACACAAAATAAGAAGGTCCTAAAGATATCATTTTGGAATGATCCATGTGAGAGTTGAAACTGTGAAAGTGGATGAGCTCATGAACATCACCATGACTAATGGATAGAATTCTGAAAAATACAGGAAAATTGCCATTTGGTATATAGACATATTAAGAAAGAAGAAGGGGGACAGCTAGGTGGCACAGTAAATAGAGCACCAGCCCTGGAGTCAGGAGGACCAGAGTTCAAAACCTGCCTCAGACACTCAACACTTACTAGCTGTGTGACCTTGGGCAAGTCACTTAACCCCAATTGTCCTGCCTTCCCCCCTCCAAAAAGACCAAAAAAAAAAAAGCTTAAAAAAGGATTTGGAGGGCATAATAAAGAACAAAGAAATGCATTTCCAGGACACACAAGTACTGTTTAAGAATAGATACAAATCATTTTTTATGGATGTATATAATAAGGATGCTTAGGTAAGTTATGTCTATTCATACTATTGAGTTCACATTTCTGTTTATTTCCACCCAAAAAGGGGAATAGGTCTAAATCTTAGATCTCTCTACACGAGCCCAACACAAGCTATTAACTGTATCTATATGATTATTCCACAATTAAGCAAATGCCCCAGTAACATTTGTCTTGACCTCCACATCCAGAAATTCTGATTCATTTTCAGCCCCAAGCTAAGCATAAATGTACAGGTTCCTGCTATCTCTAAGGGATTTGCCCCAGTCTGAGATTACGGTCAGTCAGTAGGCATGTATTGATCACCTGCTATGTATCAGGCACTGTGCTAAGAACTGGGGGTACAAAGACCATTGATGCCCTCCAGAAACTCCCTATCTAATGGGAGACACAACATGCAAACAACTATGTACGAATGATCTATGTACAGATGAATTGGGAGTAATCAACAGAGGGAAGGCACTAAAATGAAAAGGAATTGAAGAATACCCCCATAATACATGCACACATACACCCACATGCTTACACATGTGTGCACACCACCATCCCTCCTTCCCTTTTCTGGCTTAGAACCACAAGATTTGCCCAGGAAACTAGAGCAGTCCAGAGAGGATAAGGGAGTTTATTTCTATTCTGGACAAGCTGAACCTTCCATTTATGTGAAGGTTCTGAGGTCCTTGGAGAGCACTGTTTTCTGGGCCATTCACCGATAGCAAAAAGGATTAATCAGACAAAACTTGTTCTTAATTACAGTGGAAGAGATTTAATTTAAATATTTATTTACCAAACACTTTTCATTGGTGAAAAACCATCAGGCCACTTACCCTCTTCTGCAAGCCCCTCACCTCTGATAGTGAGAGGTTTGGAACAGATTATTTTTAAGATCACTTTCAATTCTATAAATGTTTGTGATTTATAATCATTTAAATGAGCCATGAGCCATCATCATATTCTTGTTACTTGTCATTCCTTATCAGAAATTCCTGGAAATCACATTATGCTATTTATCCATCACAGCTTTACCTGTTTAACAATAGCTCACATTTCTGCATCTCCTTATGGTTCAGAAAGCTAATCATTTCTCCCTACTGCATCCCTGAGAGGTGGGGGGTAGTGCAGATATTATTGTCCTCATTTTACAAATGGGGAAACTGAGACTCAGAGAGCAAATGGGACTGATTTTATCCACACACAGCTGAGGTATAGAAACTCAGGTCTCCTGACTCTGAGCCCCAGAATTCTTTCCGCTTCATGGCAATGGCCTAGGTTTCACTGATTTAAATCTTTTTAATAATAGACTTTTTCTATGTATACTCTGCAAAATTTTGCTTAAAGCACCATCATTGCTAGTTTCTAACTTGATCTTCATAATAATCACATATATTTTTAAAATATCTTTATCACTGTCTTATAGCTGAGAAAATTATGTTTTTGTCTTTCTCTGCATCCCTGTTGTTAAGGGTGCCTATCTAGTACATAGTAAGCACTTAATAAATACTTGTTGACTGATTTCATACACACATACACACACATATATGTAAAATCAGCTAGGTGGTACAGTGGATAGAGTACAAGCCTAGAGTCAGGAAGACTCATCTTCCTGAATTCAGGTCTGGCCTCAGACACTTACTAGCTGTGTGACCCTGGGCAAGTCACTTAACTCTGCCTCAATTTTCTCATCTGTAAAATGAACTGGAGAAGAAAATGTCAAACTACTCCCATGTCTCTGCCAAGAAAACCCCAAATGGGGTCATGATGAGTCAGACGTGACCAAAAATGATTGAACATCTATACATATGCACACATATACATATATAAGTACATACATGCATATACTGACTTACCTATAGTTACAAATCTAATTCATATTATAGCTAAGACTAAAACCATCCTATATCATATTTATCTTTTATTTTGTCCCAAGGTAGGTCATAATTTAGTCTTTTTATTTCACTGATTCTCCCAGAAAGACTATCATGACAGGCACTGATATATATCTATATAATATGACATGGATAGATATTCCACATAGGGCATCCCAAAAGTCTTAATCCAGTTTTAAGCTACTAAAACTTAAAACTGAACTAAGACTTTTGAGACACCCTGAATATATATATGTATGTATACCAATATATGTATGTATGAATATATCATTCCAAATATGTGAAATTAGGATAATAATACTTGTATTATCAATATCAAAAGGGTGTTGTAATATATGTGTACTTATATACACACATACAATACATGTGTGCACACACGTGCGTATATCCCCATGTGTCTGGGATGCTCTTGCTCCTTGTCTCTCGCCTCCAAGTTTCCCTGGCTTCCTTCAAGACTCAGATCAAATCTCACCTTTTATAAGAAGTCCGCAAAGCTAATGGTGCTTTCCCTGTGAGATTACCTTTATTTACATTGGTTATATCATGCATGTACAAAGTTTTAGTTTTGTTTTTCTCACATTATCTCCCCTCATTAGAGTCTGAGCAGCTGGAGGATACCTGCCATGTTTTCACCTTTCTTTTTAGTTCAAATGCTTAATAGCATGCCTGGCACATAATGAATTCTTAATAAATACTTGTTGACTGACTACACACATGTTGATCATATGTGTATATATATATATATATATATATATATATATATATATATAAAACCAATCAGCAAGTATAAGCATACATATATAGATATACCGATATAGGTATCTCATTACATAAACATATGTCTATGGATATACAAAGCCATAAGATACAAACATAGATCATGTGTGTATATATGTCTATATCTATAAGTCTTTTATATGTATGTACATTTATAATTGTCATTATACCCTGTCTATTCAGATTGATGAGCTAAAAAAAAAATTGCTTTTATGATGACTGTCAAGTATTTAGGTGTCTTAGTTTGACACAATTGTCCCTAAATTGTTCTAAGCCTAGAAAATTTTAATTCCTCTGTTGCTGATAGTGACATAGTTTTCTCTAGAAGTGGTGCCTAAACATCATCTGTCACTTCTTGTCCCCACTGGCTGAATCATTTTAGGCAGGAAAGGGGCTAATAAATACTACAAAAGATTTAGCCCTTAGGAAAAAAATAATCTCTGAAAACAATCAGCTCACAACAACCCAAGAGAAGTAGAGGGTTAAGTTCTGAGTTTTGACCTTGAAAACCTATATTATAGAATGATGGAAAAGGAAAAGGCTGTGACTTGTAGAGTTTGTTACTAAAAAATCATCATTTTGGGCAATCGGTGCTTGCCCTAACTGTCTATGTTCCAAAGGATCCTTCCTGCCCCCCATCCCAGTCCCAAGCCAGCTCCAATATACCTTTGCTATTCTCATCATTAACCTTTCCTTTTTCTCCCTTTTGCGCTTTCTACAGATACTAAAGACCTGAGCACATTTGACACCGAAGGCTTCTTTACATTGCATCACCGCCGAGGAGCTATAAAACAAGCCAAAGTCCACCATGTCAAGTGTCATGAGTTCTCTGCCACGTTTTTCCCCCAGCCCACTTTCTGCTCTGTCTGCCATGAGTTTGTCTGGTAAAAATGGTTTGGGGGTTCATAGTCAGTCTTCGGGTTAGCCATCTTATAGCATTCCCTTCACTCCAGCTATGGAGAGAATGGTTCCATTTGGAGGACATGGTGTGACCTATGTAGTTGAGGAGAATTCCCATTGCTTCAATGGGATCACAATGGAATACAGGAAAATATCATGGGATGACCTTCACCAAATCTATTTGGTGATGTTGGTTTGCAAAAGACAAAGGCTAGGTCAAAAATGGAAAAAGAAATGTTGGTGAGTTATTAGAATTGTTAAGGGTGTGGAGCTGGATAGAAAGGGACAGGTATCTCAATTATAAGTATATTTTTGCATTGAAAACATAAGTGCCCTATCCTTACAACTCAAATTTATCTAAGCAGACATTTGTATTGGTCAGCTTTTCCCCCCTGGAACTAATAGGAAGAAATGTTTAAAAGACTCTTAAGTGCCCTTTCACTATTCAGTTATTTCAGTTATATCTGACTCTTTGTGATCCCATTTGTGGTTTTCTTGGTAGAGATCACTAGAGTGGTTTGCCATTTCCTTCTGCAGCTCGTTTTACAGATGAGGAAACTGAGGCAAATAGCATTAAGTGTCTTGCCCAGGGTCACACAACTAGGAAGTGTCTGAGGTCAGATTTGAACTCATGAAGAGGAGACTTCCTGATTTCAAGCCCAGTGTTCTATCAGCTGTGCTACCCAGCTGCTCTAAGTGCCCTTTCTTTCAGCCCTCAAATATACTTGATTTGAGCCTCATTGACTTCATAGGAAAAACTATAGTAGAACAGAAACTAGAAATTACTCCCATATATTTGAATCCCAGTGCCTTCTTTACATGTAAAAAGGTATATACTTTTCCTTTGTGGCACTAAGGTTACTAATGACATGAATGCAAAGAATGAAGGTACAATTCAAAGGTTGAATAGGCTCTGTATATTAGTAGTCATTTTTCTTCTAATTACAGGAATTGTGGATTTAGAGATGGAAAGGTCCTAAGCATTCAACTGGTCAGACCTCATTTTTAGACCACAGAGATTAATTGATTTACCTAAGATCACCTGGGCAGTAAATGCCAGAGCAGGGATTTGAACCTAGGTTCAAATTCAGATTCCAAATCCCGAGCTCTTTCTGCTATTACATCATCCTTTTTGCAATTAGTGAATATCTCAACAAAGATCCTAAATCATTTTTGGAAGTGGGAAGGAAAGGGATTTCATCAGTGGAGAAAGCTTCTCATCCAGAAACTCCCTCTTCTGATATTGATCAAAGACTCACCTGAAATTAGAATCTTAGAGAGTTTCCCAGAACTCTGAAAGATGAAGTGACTTACTCTGGGTCACACAACTAGCTTGAGAGAGAGCAAGGACTTGAAACCAAATCTCCTTGACTCCCAGGTCACCTCCCTGCTTTCTATATTCTGTTCCCTCGCTTGATGACATTCTCCTTTAACTCTCTTCCTTTTACTAAGAGATAGTCCCAGGGTACTAAATCAATCTAGTTACCTTGGAGGGCCCTTTAAGAGTGTTAGATGATCATGAAGTGAATATAAATCATTTCATAGATACCTACCTTTGACATGTCTGGGAGGGTAGTACAGAATATTAGCCTGGAAGCTGACAATTTGTTTCAGCAATCTGGAAATTGATAAGGGTAGAAAGTGGTACAGTGGAGTAAGGAAAACTCATCTTCCCAAGTTCATATCCTCAGACACTTATTAACTGTGTTACCCTAGACAAGTCACTTAACTCTATTTGCCTCAGTTTTCTCATCTGTAAAATGAGCTGGAGAAGGAAATGGCAAGCCACTCCAGTATCCTTGCCAAGAGGCAAAAAAGCATCAGACATGACTGAAATAAGTCAACAGCAGTCTGAAAACATTCCCCAGAGCTCCCTTTCTGCCTTTTTGCTGCTTCTACTTTGTTCAGACCTTTCAATTTCTACCTAGTTGTCTAGACAATGAATAAATCAAAATATAGCGCTTTACAACCACTAAATTCTTCAATTATTTTATTCTCCAAACTTTCACTAACCCCCACAAATGCCATGTGACAGTTGCTCACTGATCAAGGATGTATCTGATAAATAAATAGCTATCTGTATTTTGGAATAGTAAGAAACAAATCCAAAGGTGGGGGGAGGAGGGGGACCTGACCTGATGTAGCTATGAAATGTTTAAATAAAACGGGGCCCTGCTGGTAGCCCTGGCATCCAATATAAACTACTTTGTGCTTTCTTTCAGGGGCCTTAACAAGCAAGGGTATCAGTGCCGACGTAAGTAAGGAAGCTTTATGTCTTATCTCCCTCTTTCTTTTATTCCCGCCTTGGTTTGTTTCTGACCTCTTTTGGTGCTTATATAGTATTTTTTTTCTTCTCAGAATGTAATGCAGCAATTCACAAGAAATGCATTGATAAAGTTATAGCCAAGTGTACAGGATCAGCTGTCAACAGCAGAGAAACAATGGTGTGTATTTGTAGCAGCCCTGGGTTTGTTGCCAGTTTGGGGATTTAGGATTGGAAGATGTGAGCTGGAATCCCAGCTCTTTCACTTATTAGCTGGAAGATCCTGGGTGAGGTAGTTAAAATCTTTGAACCTCAGTTTCTTCAACTAAAAGTAAGAATAGTAAAAAGAAAAAAAATCAAAGAATACAAATAATAATAATTTAATAGCTTTTAATCAATCTATCAATCAGTAAACATTTATTTCACACCTACTATATGCCCAGGCACTATGCTAAGCACTAGGTATGCAAGGAGAGGCAAAAGATAGTCCCTGCCAAGGAGACAACTGTGTAAACAAGTATACACAAAGCAAGCGAGATACGAGACTAATAGGCAATGGTTAACAAAAGAAAGGCGCTAGATTTAAGAAGAGTTAAGGAAGACTTCTGGTAAAAGATGGGATTTTCATTGGGATTTAAATTAAGGGAAGCCAGGGGGGAGAGCATTCCAGACATCTGGGACAGCCAGAGAAAATGCCTAGGGGCTTTTGTTCTTGGAACACCCAGGAGGTGGATGTCACTAATCTCAGTATCAGGAAGTAAGGTTTAAGAAGACTGGAAAAGTGCTGGGGGGCTGAATGCCAAGCCGAACACTTTGCATTTGATCCTGGGGGCCACCGGGAGCCACTGCAGTCTATTGAGTAGGGGGGAGAGAAGATCAGACCTGAGTTTTAGGAAAATCACTTTAGTGACTGAATGGACAATGGAGTAAAGTGGGTCCAGGAAGGCAGACCCACCAGCAGGCTACTCAGGAATTAAGGCATGAGGTGAAGAGGACCTGAACTAGAAAGATGGCAGCATCAGAGGAGAAAAGGGCATGTATTCAAAAGATGCTGCACAATGATGGAATCAACAGGTTTTGTTAACAGCTTGGATATGAGGGTATTGGGGGAAAGAGAGTCAGGAATTGAGGGTAACTCCTGGGTTGTAAGCTTGAGGGACTAGGAGAATGGCAGTGACCTATATAGTAATAGGGAAGGGGTGGGGTGGGGAGTGGTTTAGGGGGAAAGATAATGAGTTCCATTTCGGGCATAGTGAGTTTAAGATGTCTGCTGGACATCTGGTTTGAGATATCTGAAAGGCAGTTGGAGATGTGAGGTTGGAGTAGCATGGGTAGAAATGAGAATCCTCAGCATAGAAATGGAGTCAAATCCATGGGAGTTGATGAAATCCCCAAATGAAGTAGTCTAGAGGGAGAGGAGGCCCCAGGACTAAAGTCACCTGGGGTTAGAGGGTGTGATCTGGATGAGGATCCGGCACAGGACACTGAGGAGGGGGCAGAAAGGGAGGCAGGAAGTATGAAGTGATCAGCAGTGTCAAAAGCTGTGATTATATAGAATTTTAGCATTTGCAAAGTCCTTTACACACATGCTGCTTTGTTCAACTGATAGAAAGCATCTCACAAATTGATAACTGTTATCAGAATGTAATAAACCCTTAGTAGCATTCCACTACTCCTACCTCTACCTCCCCCCCCCCAAAAAAGATACTTTTATGGTGAATTTTAGACATTCTTTTGAGGCACCATCTCTGGATCTAGTCAGCCAATAAACATTTATTAAGTGCTTAAGATATATCAGGCATTGTGCAAAGTGCTGGGGATACATAGAAAGAAATATAAAAGATACTCTTCTGAAGGAGCTCACAGTCTAAGGAGAGAGAACATGCAGATAACTAGGTACAAACAAGGTAAATAGAGGGTAAGTAGGAAATGGTTAATGGAGGGAAGTGACTAGAAGTAAGAAGGATCAGGAAAGGCTACTGGTAGAAGGTGGGGTTTTAGCTGCTACTTTAAGGAAGCCAGGAGGCAGAGATGAGGGAGAACATTCCAGACACCAGGAGAGAGAAACTTACGGAGGGGAGATGAAACATCTATATGATAAAAGCCTTGATGAGCATTGCAAATCATGGATAGAAATGTGTAGAAGACATTGAGTCACCAGTATTCTAAATAGCTCTTGTCCCTCCTTTTTGAATTATAAATTCTGTCTCTGCTACTGACTTAAAATGCAGCTTTGTCCCCCACCTGTTTGTCCCTTGGGTTTACCACTTAACAAAGAGGTTAAACAGTATCTACCTTTCACAGAGGGTCTTTTAAGATGGTGAGAAGAGACTGCGACTAAATTGAAATCTAGTCATGACGCAGTACTTTGATAGCCCTCTGAAAAGTCAGGCATTTCAGTGACCCCCCCCCCTTATGTTTCTTTCATTTTAGTTCCACAAGGAGAGATTTAAAATTGATATGCCCCATAGATTTAAAGTCTACAATTATAAGAGCCCAACTTTCTGTGAACACTGTGGAACCCTTCTTTGGGGGCTGGCGAAACAAGGATTAAAGTGTGATGGTGAGTATGATTCCAAATAAGGGATATAGATCTATGAAGCACGGAGGAATCTGTGAAGGGAAATTCATTGATTTCAGGGGAGGGAGATTGAGGAGAGAGACAGTTTATGGGGAGGGGAATAGAAAAAAGGAGGACAAGAAGGGTAAGCAAACTTAAGAAAACCAAGAAATCATATACTTACAATGCTTTGTATAGATATCATCCAGGGAAGTAACAAAAAACACCTCTCATGGATTGGAGTAATATAAGAAGCAAAGGTTACTCAATAACCAGTGAATAATACCCAGTTGCCTTCTGCTTTCCTCAAGCCTTGGGAAAAGGTGGAAGATATCTTTTCGTCATCCCCCCATATCTAATCAGTTGCCAAATTTTGTCCCGTTAACATCTCTAGAAGGTCTAAACTGAGAGTCCAGCTTCAGAAGGAGAGGTGCTGAATACATTTCCCTTTGGAGTAAATGGAATATGTCCAACCCTCATTCATTTCCCTGTTTTCACTATGAGAAGAAAAAAAAATTATATCTTAAAGCCTCTTTAATCAGAGAGAAGAACTAAATGACTTTTAGGAGCATCTTTCTTCCTTTGCAAAATTAGAGAACTAAAAAGCATCCTTTAACTACTAACACATTCCCCACTTCTTACTTACCCGCATAAGAGGATTATAGTATTGCCACCAGTCACTAATGCAACAAACCCTGAAATGCAGTCTCCTTGGTACTAAAACTTCCAGTCTCTGACTGTAATTGCTGCCCCATAGCAAAAAGGCTGTGATACACAAGGGTAAAAAGCATTACTCTTGGCACTAATGCTTGTGCCTTGGGATCCTCTAGGTGCTCACAGAAGGTGTCTCCTTCCCACAGAGCCCTTACTTTTATTTTTAGAAGGCACTCTTTTCAGCTTGTATAACCAGTTTATTTCTCTTCAATGAATTAATTGAGGTAATTGATCTAAGATATCGCTTTTTTTTTTTTAGCAGTTTCCTTGATTTATCTTCTTGTCCTGCCTCCACAATACATGCATGCCATTTGTTGGGCTTCTAATCTAAGCCTTCCTCCCCATCTCAGGATGACTCCTTCTCTAGGACTTGGAGAGCAAACACACACTTTTAAGAGCTCAGAACTTCTGGAAGAATTCCTTCATATTGCTATGGTCACATGACCAACTTTGCTGTGTTCTTTTTTGACAACATTCTTTTCAGTTCCATTCTTTTCTTCCCTCCCTCTCACTCCCCCTCCTTCTCTTCCTCCCCTTTCTTCTGCTAATCCCTCCCCTTTCTAATTTCCCTCCCTTTCTTCCCTCCCCCCCCTTTTTATCCCTGGAGTCCTTTTCTGCTGTGGTCTCTCCTCTTTTTCCTCCCCACTAATATTCAATTTGCTTCATCTCCCTATGCCCTTGTCCTGTTCTTCAGTTGCCCCTAATCCTTTCCATGTCATTTTTTTTCTCCATTTTCTCTCTACTCCCATTTCTTCCTGTCTTAACCTGTAATCACCCCCACTTTCTCATATACTGTATCTATTTCTACCTATTATTCTCTTCCTTTTTTTCTGCATTTCCCATGAAAATAACCCCAAAGAGGGATTTTATACGCAAGCACAAACCCAGACACCATCTGCTGGGTTAGTAGCAAAGCTCCAAGACGTCATTATGGTGGATATGATTGCCTTTATAACGACAATGTTCTAGCCAGACACAGGCGTAGATCTGTCCACTGCTATAAAGAGTGTGGAGAAATATTCATCAGTATGGCCCTGATCCCTGCTCACTCTCCTGCTGTGTGTCACTGGTCCACGGGGCATAGGCTAGAGAGTATAGAAGGTGCCACACAAGCCATAACCTTCGTAGATGACTCAAGCGTAAGTCCTGCTGACAGTGCAGAATCCAAGAGGGGGTAAACCACCATCCACAGCAGTATCTTCATTTTTTTTGAAGGTTGATTTTATATAGATATCTGATTTCATTTTCTTGATTGTGTACTACCTAAGAAAAGAGGAGACAAGGTTTTTTTTTGTTTTTTGTTAACATTTTGAGTTGGTAAAAAAGATAATCTATGTACACGTATACATGTAGAGACATGGGAGAGGCATTGCTTCACTTTATGCAAGCACATACATATGTATTTATCTTATGCATTTGAGTGGGATACATTAAATGCACCATTTTCCCAATGTTCTCTTAGGCAAGACATTAAAATCTTTAAGCCCGTGGAAGGCATATGCAATTCCATTACAACAAGCCCCATGGGAGTTCATATTTTTTGTTGTTATTGAATTGTGATTTTGTTTTATTAAATATTACTTAAAATGAATAGTTTTTCCATTGAGAAAAAATGAATAATTTTGAAAGACTTAAAAATTCTGATCAATGAAGGGATTAACCCTAATAGAGAGCATCAGTGATAAAGAATGTTATTCACCTCCTGACAGAGGTATGATGGACAAAACATGCAGAAAGAGACACACATTTTTAGACATGACAGTACAAAAACTTGTTTTGCTAGACTATGCTTACATGTTTAAAAAGTTTCCTTTTCTTTTTCTCTTCTCCCAGTGGGAGCAGGAGAAATGGTAAGGGAAAAAAATAAATACTTAATAACAGAAAAAAGTTAGTTTAAAAAAATTTAGCTGAGTAGGTTATCACGTCCTTGGAGGAAATCCCTTTTGTTATATGGAGAATTTTTTGTTATGATAGTGAATTGTCTTTTTTTTTTTTAAAGAGAATTCTATCTGTATGAGACTGCAATCCACTATTACCCAGGATAAATTTTGCCACTCCATTATCTTAATAAAAATAGATACTCTTGTTCAAGAAGAACCACTCGGGCCTTGAAGACAAGGTTTTGAAGTAGGGTACACACTTCATAGATAACATCCATCTCAGGCTTCAGTTAGAAAATTCGAGATCATGCAGAATTAAAGAATTTTATTCAAGAAGAGACCTGAGAGATCACCTTGTCAAGGCCCCTTCATTTTAGGGGTGAGGAAAATGAGGTCTTTAGAGGGAAAATGGTGTGCCTAAATTTGTGCAAAAGTGATGGCTGGCAGTGGAAGAGGCCCATGTTCCTAATTCTGGGGTTACCATCTCTAATGCTTCTGTAGCTTCTTAAAGTTTGCAAAGGCCCTTACGTACATTATCTCATTTGAGCCTTACAACAGCCTTGTGAGGTAGTATTTCAGGTCTTGTTCTCCGTATTTTATAGGAGGTGAACTGGAGGTTAAGTGACTTAGTCATTGTCATGTAGCTAGGAATTCTTGGCTAAGTGGTGCCCACAGTGAATAGAGCACCAGAACTGGAGTCAGGAAGACCTGAATTCAAGTCTGGCCTCAGACACTCACTAGCTGTGTGATCCTGAGCAAGACACTTAACCCTCTTTACCTCAGTTTCCTCATCTGTAAAATGAGCTGGAGAAGGAAATGGCAAACCAGTCCAGTATCTCTGCCAACAAAACCCCAAGTGAGGTCATAGAGAGTCAGGCATGACTAAAAAGGCTGAACAACAACGTTAAGTCTCAGAGGTGAGACTTGAACCCAGGTCTATTTGACCACTGATCCTTAAGACAAGTTAGAGAACAAAGTAGGGGCAGCTAGGTGGTGCGGTGAATAGAACACCAGCCCTAAAATCAGGAGGTCCTGAGTTCATATGTGACCTTAGACACTTGACACTTACTAGCTGTGTGACCTTGCACAAGTCACTTAACCCCAATTGCCCTGCCTTCCCCCCTCAAAGAAAAAAAGGAATAAAGTAATGGCTTTTGTTTTCAAGAACAACTTCTTTTAGGGCTTCTTTCCATAATAAGAAAATCCAGAAGTGAATTTTGCTACCTTTTATTGGACCTTCAAACTGGCAACAAGAATGGTGTAGAAAGATTCCTGAATTCTGAGTCATAGGACTTGGGTTCAAATTCTGCCGCTGATACATAATAACTGTAACCTTGCATAAGATGCTTTAGCTCCCTGGGCCTCAGTCTCCACATCTGTAAAAATAAAGGTGTTCAAGTAGATGATCTCTAAGGTCTTTTCCAACTGTGAATTTATGACCCTACAGTCTAGGAACAAGTCAAGCCAACAGACGTTTATTCAGCATTTACTGTATTATACAAATAGAAATAAAGACAATGTCTGACCTCAAGGAACCTATATTCTAATGAAGGAAGCAACAAATAAAATGGAGCTGAAAAGCAGGTAGAGGAGAAGAGATGAAGGTATTTGGTGCAGAAATGGGATAGACACAGGCTAAGAAAGACAGGCGTGTAGTCTGCAGAGAAATGAAGGCTTGCCTGGCCTACACATCCTCCTTGAACTGGAGATACTGGGGGCAATCCTTCCCACAGGGTGGGAGGGCACTTTGAGTGGGAGAATTCCACAGATTGAGTGAAGTTCCAGGGTGAATGAAGAAGGTCCAGGGCATGGTAGAAAAAGTCAGGGAGAGTCAGGAGTGGAGCCTGGAGAAGGAGACAAAGCTAGCCTGGGCAGCTTCCTCAAAATGGGAAGTTCTAGGAAGAACCAACCAATAGTAACAATATCTGTGCTGAAATGAACAATTCTTCCTTATCTTTTTTTTTGTCATCTCTTTTGTGTTAGATGTGGGATTAGTTTCTGGAACCTTCCTACTTATGTTTCTGGGAGAGAATTTATTGTGATAAAGAGTTGGTGTACATGGTTCTTAATCTATAGAAATAATATCCATCTCAGAAAGTCTTTATCACCAACCGAAGCATAGATGATATTGAGAAGAGTTGCACTAAACTTTTTGAATGGTGGTAATTCTTTATTAGAATTCTTATGTTTGGGGCAGCTAGGTGGCGCAGTGAATAAAGCACTGGCCCTGGAGTCAGCAGGACCTGAGTTCAAATGCAGCCTCAGACACTTGACACACTTATTAGCCGTGTGACTTTGGGCAAATCACAACCCCAATTGCCCTCCAAAAAAAAAGCAAAAAAAAAAAACCCTTTTATGTTTTCATGGCTTTGTAAAAAATACTCTCTCTGGCTTTCAGCAACTATGTTTTATACCTGGAGATCTTAAAAGATTCTTTCATTGATGCTTTAGTTAATGCTTTAAGTGGACTGCTCCTCAGTAGAGACTTAAGAGGCACCACACATATGGCTGTAGATTTCCATTTCATTGATTCACTTCCATTCTTTCCCATTATTTTGCTCTCAGAAATCCGTGGAGTGCATGAAGTAATTCCAGAGATGTCTCATTCATCTATGGCTTTATTCTTAATTTGGTCTTAGACATTGACCTTTACCAACTTAAATGGTGGAAGGAAGTTTTTTTTTTTTAATATATGCCAAGAAGGTTTTAAAAAAATAAAAAGGTTAGTTTATTCAGCACTCCTGACACCTAAATAGATCTTAGGATTATAGGTTTAGAGCTAGAAGGGACCTCCTGGTTCATCTAGTCAAATTCTCTTATTTTAAATAAGAGGAAAAATGAGGCCAGAAAGTGGCTTGTGCAAAGTCCCCACAGGTAGTACCAGAGCTGAGATTCAAACTCTGGTCTGGTGACTACAAGTTCAATGTTCCGTACAGGCAGGATTTGAACTTCTATCCTTTGACTCCAGATTTAGCACTCCATAGAAGCTAAACTCTCTCACAGCATCAAGCCCTCTAAAAAAGTTTGATCTCGTTCATTTTGTATACTTTGGCACAAAGCTGCCTAAGAATGATAGCCCATAAGGCCTATTCAAAATGTAGCCCAACACTGCATAGTAAATACTGCCAGTATTTAAAGATTTCGTGTGTCTGTTATTTGTTGTTAAATCTAATCCAATAAAAACAATTTAACTACCTCAAATCCATCTTGGACACAAATAGTTCTAAATAGATGAATAGATGGAGAGAGAGAGAGAGAGAGAAAAGCAATATAATTCGCAGACAGCTAGTCCTTCTGGGTGTATTACTCATTTCACCACTCCATCACTTTCTTTCTTTCAGCATGTGGCATGAACGTTCACCACCGATGCCAAACAAAGGTGGCCAACCTTTGTGGGGTAAACCAGAAACTCATGGCAGAAGCTCTGGCAATGATCGAAAGCACACAACAGGTAGAGAATGCTCTTTATAGCCAATGAATTTACTTGAGAAATTGAATGGGAGATACTTAACCAAGAGGCATAAAACACTGCCAAGTCTCCTACATCATATTTCTTAAATACACAAGAGCAGATGTGTCAAGCTCATGGCCCACAACTCTCTTGAGTGTCAGGACCAGATTAAAATGTAATTGGGAAATATTGAACAAAATAAATAAAAATACAGTACAACATAGATAATGTTAATAGATGATTTTCTAAGTCTGTATATAGCCCACAGAAATCCTTATGTATGGCCCCCAGTTTTATCTGTTTGTTATGATTGCTCAAGAGTTTAACCTTTCTACCCCCACACCCTACCCCGGGATAAACATAACTATAGTATAGGATTTGACAAGAAGGATTGGGGGAGAAAATCATGGATCTTCATGGATAATTGGAAATAATACTAGGAAAGTTTTCTTCTCTGTAGACATTATTCTTTTCCTTCTCTACAAAAGGAAAGATACCAAGCTTCAGACAGGATGTCCCAGTTTACCAATCCATCCAGGGTTCCAGAAATGGAAATTTACCATGAGTAGTGCTTAATTGTTGAGTCGGTCCTTTAACAGAAAAGAGAATAATTTGCTGTTTGTTTGTTTATAACCCAGGCTCGATGTCTACGTGACACAGAACAGATCTTCAGAGAAGGTCCGATTGAAATTGGTCTCCCCATCCATCTAACCCAAGGAGCAACAATTCCATATTTACCAATTTCTACAGCTGGGAAAAAAGGTAGCTTTAATGAGGGATGAAGAGGATGATACCAGTGAGCCATGTACATAGCAGTTTAAGGCTTACATAGAACTGAACATATATTTTGATGGGAGGTAGGTGCTATTGTTATTTCCATATTACTGATGAGAAAACTGAAGTACGAGGAGTCAACTGACTTGCCCAGGGTCACACAACTAGTAAGTCTAGCATTCTACTCATTATGCCCTCTAGCTGCTCTTGGTGGGGTCTTTATTAATGGTTAGCTCTGACCTTATACCTTTAAAGTTCTCAGACTGTCTTGTCACTCTGTTCTTTATGCAGTGCAGCATAATGTAATAGAGCCAGCGCAAATGAGGAGTAAAAAGGCCCGGGTTCTAGTCCTGGTTATTCTACTTACTAGATCGGTGACTAAGAAAGTGCCTGTTTCTTCATCTATAAAATGAGAATCATAATCACTGCCTACCTCATAGGGGTATCCTGAAGATCACTTCTGATAAGATGTAATGTAAACTGTCATACAAATGTATAACCTCAGGTGAATTATTTAACTTCTCTTGACCTCAGTTTCCTCATTTATAAAAAGATGGGTATGAACCAGAGGATATCTAAACTCTAGAACAGGTTTAGCTATTCTCCAAGTGACTCCTGCTCTAATTAAAGCAGACACAGATTACTCAAAAGAAGAGTGCAGGGCGGCCAGGTAGCTCAGCGAGTAAGAACACTGGCTCCAGTGTCAGGATGACCTGGAGATCGAATCCCGGGCTCAGACACTTAGCACCCACCCAGAAACACCTGGCCGTGTAACCTTGAGCAAGTTACTTAACCCCAATTGCTTAGGGGCGGCCAGGTGGCTCAACCAGTAAGAGCACCGGCTCCAGTGTTGGGATGACCTGGATCAAATCCCGGGCTCAGATACTCAGCACCACACCCAGAAATAACTGGCCGTGTAACCTTGAGCAAGTTACTTAACCCCGATTGCTTTAAAAAAAAAAAAAACAAAAAAAGAAGAGTGCATCCCCACATAGAACAGCAAGGGCTTCCTTGGTAGCAATGGGCTGGAAGTAGACAAGATGCACAATTTTGCTTGAACAAAACTGGCAATGGTTTGTGAGAACAGAAAAATGGGGAGAGCAGCACAAAGTGCATAAAACTTCTAAAAACCAATCCGAAGAAGGAGGTATGAAGTGTCTTTTAGTTCAGCCAGATCCCACCTCATATACATAATTCTGGGCTATTTCCATGAGAGGAGTATTTTTCTTGATCTTTTGGCAAGATGCAACTAATTGCCAATCAAAGGTAATGGTTGGGCAAACTTGAGGAAAGGTGATTAATATAGCCTGTCTCAGAAGTTTCCAGTTTTTGTTTGGTAATGTACCCCAGCAGAACCCTTTGAAAGATAACCACAAGCTGCCAACAAGAATAGCAGAATACAGGATCTCCTTTACAGACAGTAGCACATAGGGCAAAGAGGATGCATTAGTGACTTGCTAGAATGTACAATATTTGTTTTATCGTGGTCAAGTAAAAGCTCTCTGGGCTTAAAGTGTATCCTGTTCTCCCTCCAGTAAGAGAGGAGTCTACAGAAGCATCTCTTTACTCTCTAGCATTTGGAGAATGGAAAAGATTCCTTGAAAAAAATGGTTTCAAGGTGAAAATGAAATTTTAAAAAGGGATCTGAAGAGGGAAAAGGGAATCCTGACCAGTATCAGGAGGTTAGAGTGCCATAATGTGGTGCAGAGGGAGAAAAGAATACCTCAGAGCCTAGTAATAGGTATGACACCTTTCCCATAGAAGGGATATCTGGAACCTCTGGAAAAAAAAGTTGTTTATACAAAGGAATTATGGATATAATGAATACGTTTTAAGTGTTGAATCAAACGATTATTGAATTAAACTGATTGTCATGAGGTGTAGGAAATGAGAGCACCCTGTGGGACTCAAAGGAATAAAAGCAGAAGAGTAGTGGTGATTCTTTGCTGGGGAGTATCATGGTACCACTCTTCTGCCTCGCTATAAGGAGGTCTGCGATTTTCCTAGGGCATGTATCTGGGTCACGACTGAGGCCTTTCCAGGACTTCATAGACCTGATGACCACAGTCCACTTCTAGTGATTCATTTGACAACTGATACTGCCAGAAGGAATCTAAAAAATATCGTAGGGAATATTGCAAGAGAAAATGAAGCCCAAGGCAAGAAACCAAGGACTTTAGTGACAGAGGTGGCGTTTTCATCTCTGCAACCAATGGGAGTCAGGGTCTTCAGAAGAGAAAGTGGATTTGGTAAATGAATAGCTAGCTAGGAAGATGGCAGATGAGAATTAGGATTAGGGTTTTTGGAATATAACTTAAAATATAGGAATGAGGGCCAGGAATGGACCATGACTAATGGGGCCTGGTGAAAATGTATTTGCCAAGTGTCTTACAAATCTAATCAAAAGAACTTTAAAGTGAAGGGGGAAAAAATTGTCTATAAAGCCATAAATAATATATAGTCCTGACAACAAAGGAAGAATAGAGGTAAAGATGCCCCTTAATTCACCAGAGAATCCAAGAATCAGCAATAAAACACATGTCTGCATATGTCTGTACACAAATGTACAATATACTAGCAATAAGCAAAGTGAATGAACTGTATACCTTAATGGAAGGAGACAAATTGGCCCCACAGATATCAGTGAGACTTAATGGAATGAGACTCACAGTGGGAATACATAGTTCAGAAATGTATATTATTCAAATGGAACAGAATAGGGGGGGAAAATGGAGCCTGGGTGGAGAGCACAGAGTATATTAAGAAATACTCTTGTGAAGAAATCTAGAAACCAGAACAGGGAAAAATTATAAGAAATATTTCAGTGAATTCAATTTAATAATTTTTTATTGTATACCTACTGTGTGCTATCCTAGGCACTAGGGATAGAAAGATAGAAATTAGTCTTTTTCCTCAGAAAGATTATATTGCCCAGAAATTTCTTTGGAGGGAGAAACAGGAAAGTTTTCCATAGAAGTAAATTATAGGTTACCTGGACAGGAGGAAATGGGAATTTGGGGGAAAAGTAACAAGTCTGGCACAGAAATATGATAAAATTGTGGTGGGGAACTTCAATTATCCAAGTTTCTGCTAGAGTTCTCTTTTCAATTGAGGTAATGTGTGTAAAGCATTTAGCACAGTGCAGCCTGGTACATAGGAGGCAATGTTCCCTTCCCTTTTGCAAAAGCATAGCAGCTAATAAATTCTTGGCTTGCCTTAGTAATTGCATCCTTCCAAGTTCAGTAGTAGAAAGGGAAATTGCTATTCTGGAGTTGAAGCTGACTGATAGAAAAGAACTGGTTGCTGAAGAATAAATGATAGAAGAATTCTTGAGGGAAATAAATATTTCGTATTAGAATTCACAGTCTAACATGCACCCTGTGAGAAAGTTTCTTTTAAAGAGTCTAGACTAGACTTAGGGCAGATAGAATACCATGGCTTAAAATTGTGTAGGAGAAGACATCCTGGAAGGATTAGAAACCCTCAAGAATGAAATTAAAAAGATATAATGGAAGCATTTCCAGCAAGGGTAGAAATTTTCTAAGGGAAATAGCATGGATATCCGAAGAATTCATTGGTCAACTTGGATTTTTAGAATATATGTATAAAAAATGGTAGCATGGCATAATGGGAGATTAACACAAAAGTCTGGCATGGTATTTTAAGTGTAGTATTATGAATGCTCACAATGAACCGAACTTGATGAGGAATGTCAGTCAGCAAAATGTGATTTTTTTAAAAATAGTTTTATTAGGAAAAAGAGAAAGGACTAGGACTTCTGCTGAGGGATGATGGGAAGGTGATAAGGGAAGACAGAGAGATGGCAAAAATACTCAGAAATTATGTTGATTTTGTTTTCTCAGTCAAGGAAAATGTGTTTTGCATTGGCAAAGATAAAACAAAAATATTTGAGAGCAACTAGTTGCCTTTTGTGAGTTCTGCTGAATCCTACCTTATAGAATGAACCAACTAGTAGGTGCAACTTCTTAGACATCACCAGTGACCTTTGAAAGACTCTGAAGGACAAATGAGGTACCATATAATTGAAGAAGAGCAAGTATATTCTCTTTTTTAAAAAAGTTAAGAGAGTAGAATCTGCAAACTATATGCCAGTAAACTTGACCTCCATTTTTGGTAGAAGTCTAGAAAGGATTGTTTGTGAGCACTTGGTCCAGGAAGAACTGACCATTAACAGACAGCAGAGCTTCAAAAAGAACAGGCCATATCAGACTAAACTCAAGTCATTTTGTTTTACCTTTTTTTGGTTAAATTACTATACTTGTATATGAGCAATAGCAACTAATCAATCAACAAGCATTTCTTAAAATGATTTTAATGTACCAGGTACTATCCTAGGCCCTGAGGATACAAAGACAAAAATAAAACATGAATTGCCCTCAAGGAACTTATATTCTCACAGTGGAAATAGGATGAATATAAATTAATATATGCAAAATATTTTTAAATTAAATACAAGGTAATTGAAGTGTGGTACTGACAGCTGGGAAGATAATAAAAGGCCTCAAGTAGAAGGTGGCACTTGTGTTGAACCTTGAAGGAAATTAGAGATTTTAAGAGGCAGGAAAGAGAAGAGAATGAGTTCCAGGCAAGGGAGACAGCCTACCCAAAGACCCAGAGATAGGTAATGGAATGTGATGTGTGAGGCACAAGAAGTAGATTGAGAGCATGTGAAGAGAAATAAGGTGTACTAAATCTGTGAAGAGACCGGCTTTAACTGCCATTCAGAGAAGTATTTATTGGATCCCAAGACAATAAGGAGCCCATGGAGCTTCTTGAGCAAGGAGGTGACATGTTCACACCTATGCTTCAGGAATATCACTTTCAAAGCAGTATTAAAGGGAGATAAATTAGAGACCAGCTTGGAGGGTAGCATAGTAGCCATGTGAATGGAGAAAAGTAGACATCTTAAGATGTTATAGAGATGGGATCAACAAGACTTGAGAAATGATTGGATATGGGAAGGAGGGATGAGAGAAGGGATGAAAGACAATGAAGACTTGAAGATGATTCCAAATTTGCAAATCTAGGTGCCTAGGAGGTACCCTTAACAGAAATACAAAATAAGAAAGAAGGATTAGAGGGAAAGACAATTTCCTTTTTAATAGGATAATACACTTAGACCTGTAAAGAGCCTTAGCAGTCATAGAATCTGACTCCCTTATTTTATAGACGGGGAAACTAAGGTACACAGTGACTTTCTTAGTGCATCTGAAGATAAATTTGACCCCATGTCTTTTTTATTCCAAGCCCAGCCCTCTATCCATTACTTCATGAGAACTCATAGATATACGATATATTGGATGTTAAGTTTGAGAGAACAGTAGGACATCTGGTCCCTATAGTTTATTTGTCAAATTGTTTGAAGTCTTTCAATGCAGATACTGTGGACAAGATAGAAAGGGGTGGTTTAGACAATAAAATCATTAGATAGATTCAGCACCAAAATAGTCATTAATGATTGTATTTAAATTTAGAGGATTTTATCTGGAAGGAGAGACAGCTGTTCTTGGTATCTCTCCCTGACCCTTTGCTGTTTAACATTTTTAATGATGATTTCTATGAAAACATAAGTGACATTTTTATCAAATGTTCAGATGAGGCACAAGTTGGAAGAATAGTTAACGTCCTGGATGACAGAGCCAGAATCCAAAAAAATCATGAGGGACTAAAATGATGAAGCACATCTAAGAAGATAAAATTCGACAGAGATAAATGCAACCTGATTTAAAAAACAACTTCACGTCCTGTTCAAGAGGGGGAAAAATGTGGGTTCCAACTCAACATGAGGCAGTACTATGATATGGCAGCCAAAAGGGTAATGGGATGTTAGGCTGCCTTAAGACAATTATATCCTCCAGAAAAGAGGAGGTGACAGTCCCGTTATGCTCTTTCATAGTCCAACCACATTAATTTCAATTCAATTAAATACACATTAATTAGGCTCTTATTATCTGTCTGGCACTATGCTAGGCACCAAGACTACAAAAGGTCAAAAGAAAACACTCCCTGACTTCGGACAACTTGAATTCTGATACACAGATCGGTAAATACAAAGTATGTGCCCCCAAAAGTAACTGAGGTGGGGGAAGCACTAACAACTGGAGAGTTCAAGAAAGTCTTTTTTAGGAAGTGATATTTGAGCAAAGACTTGGATGAAGCTAGGGATGTAAGAGACAGAGAGGGAGGGAGGGAAAAAGAAAACGAATGTGAATGGGCATTCCAAGCATTCTAAAGTCCAGAAGGGATATTTATTATATGTATGGGGTAGCTAGGTGGAAGGTGCATCTTCACAGGTTCAGTTTGGGCCTCAGACACTTACTAGCTGTGTGACCCTGGGCAAGTCACTCATTCCTGTTTGCCTCAGTCTCCTCTTCTGTAAAATGAGCTAGAGAAGGAAATAACAAACTACTCCAGTGTCTGCCATGAAAACTGACTCAACAGTAGGGACATTGAGTAGGCCAGATTGGCAATAACACAGGGGGTGTAATGGGACAGTAATTTAGATTCAGCCTGGAAAGGTAGATTGGAGCCAGATTTTGAAGGACTTTACATGTCAAATAGAGAAGTGTGTATTTTATCTTAGAGGCAATTGGGAGCCCCTAAAACTTCTTGAGCAGGGGAGAGAATATTGGTGAAGGAAGACCTAATTAGGGGACAGACACAATAGATGTTATGGAGATAGAATATTCAAGACTTGACAACAGATAAGATAAAAGAAAGTTGGGGAGGAGTGTGAAGAGCTGAGAAAGGCACAAAGGCTACAGACATGGGTAACTGGAAGGATTACGATGCCCTTGGTGAGGAAAAAAACAGTCAAGTTAGGGGAGGGAAGGCTTTCGAGGGAAAGATATATTTTGTTCTGTGCATGTTTTTTATATGTTGAATTTGAGATGCTTATGGAAAATTCAGGTGCATCTAAAGCTGAGGAGAGAGGCAAGGGCAATTTATGTGAATCTGGGAGCTGCCATTGAGTTGATAGTTAAACCCATGAGTACTTGTGAAATTATCCAGAGAGAGTATATAGTAGACAGCTCAGAATAGAGCCCAAGGATATACCCACACACAGCTGTAGGACACAGAAGCTGCTCTTGGAAAGAGCCTGAGAAGGAAAGAGAAGGATCAGAACAATACAATAAGATGACAAAAACCCACTCTTCCAACAACCCTAGGAGGTGGGTACTATTATTAACCCCCATTTACAGGTGAGAAAACTGAGGCTGATAAGTGTTAAATAACTTGTCTAGGGTCACACAGCCTAGTAGTGTCTAAGGCTCAAACTTGGGTCTTCCAACTACAGGTTCAAGCACTCTATCCACTGTGCCACCTAGCTATCACCTTTGGCATCTAATCCAACCCCTCAATATTCAGATAAGGAAACCGAGGGCCAAGCAGGTTAAGAGAGAATCCAGAAAGAGGGAAGAGGAAATGTGTTGAGTTCAGAGCACTGTGTTTTAAGAAGGCCACTAAGATGGAAAGCGTCCAGTTAAAGAGGACTAGAATGATAAGACCATATCACAAACAGCATTAATAGTTTAACTTGGAGAAGTGATACTTTAAGGGGGTAATGGAAAGGTTAGAGGAACGTGTATAAGGACTGCCTTGGAGTATTTGAAATAAATATTGGACATGTTGTGCTTAGTACCATAGGGCAAAAATGGGAACCACGGATGAAGTTGAGAGAGGCAACTTTCAAACAATGCAGTTACCCAAAAGCAGAGCGGATAGAATGCCTCAGAAAGTAGTGGGGTACTGCCCCCCATCACCTGAGGTCATCAGGTGAAGGTTAAAGGATTATAACCTATAATGACTACAGAACACTGTAGTAGATGGTCTCTAGGTTTCTTCATATTTCTGTTATTCTGTAAGTGCCCAATTTAAAGTTGTCACCATTCTCTGTTACAGAATTATGCAGATATGAATCTGACTGTGATAACAGTCAATGGTTGATTGGCTGCCCCCAGAGTGTAACATATTTGCCTGTTACCTACACTTTACAGATTTTAAAAAGGCAAATAGAGATGGGTAGGGACTGTCAATGTCCCAATTATGCTTTAATACTTCAGTAAATCCATCATTATCACGTGGCTTTTCCCTCTGGTGAAGATCATAACTCCGCCGTGTTTTCAGTACTTTCTAATTCGTGATGTTCCCTGTGTGTGTATGTATACATGCCTGCACACACACACCATTCGTCATGTAGTGCTTAACCAACTGTGGCTCTCCTTTCCTAGATAGGTTAGTGCTAAGACAGTAAACTCGGTCTTTTTGAGACACTCAGATCCTGTCTAGGCTAGGTTGGCACAGTGAATAGAGCACCGGCCCTGGAGTCAGGAGGACCTGAGTTCAAATCTGAACTCAGACACTTCACACACACACACACACACACACACACACACACACAAACTAGCTGTGTGACCTTGGGCAAATCACTTAACCCCAATTGCCCTGTCTTCCCCCCTCCAAAAAAAAAAGGCAAAAAAAAATACTCCTGTGTAGCCTGGTAGGAACATTCATAGCTTATGCTTTGTTGGTAATACATAGTCTTCTAGGAACTAAGGGTCATTATACAACAAGATGACACATAGGAGAACAATTTCATGGAGAAATAGTCTGCCACACTCAAAATTCTATTTATCAAGAATCAAAGGACTGCTATTTAGCTAACAATTTGAAGGTAGTTAAGTTTTCACTTAGAAGGTAAGCCCAAAGAAAATAATGGACATATGATTCTAGGCTGGAGATCTTCTAAACACAAAGGATAAAATTTGTGTTTGCCTTAAAGAGAGCAGGATGTCTGAGGACTTGAGTCATTAAGTGTTAGAACTAGGAAAAAGTTGTTCTTCATTTACACTGATAGCTCAGGTAGGTTAAACAGACATGTTTGGGGGTCATACTCCAGTCTATAGCAGGTTGGAGTTCTAGGAATCCATGCCTTTTAATCCTCATTCAAATGTTCATTCCTCTATACTACCTCCTCTAATTAGGAGGAAATAGGCTCAAATTCTAGCCATAGGACTACAAAGCAAAGTTTGTGCCATGGGATCATAGATTTAGGGATACAAAGAACCTAAAAGAACATGAAGAAAGCATTTATATGATGTTGTCAGGTTTGCAAAACACTTTTAAAAATCATTTGATCTTTCAACAACCGTAGGGGGTAGGTACAATTATTAACCCCCTTTTACGGGTGAGGAAACTGAGGCTGATAAATGTTAAATGACTTATCCAGGGTCACACAGCCAAGTAGTGTCTAAGGCTCGAAATCAGGTCTGATTCCAGATTGAAGCACTCTATCCACTGTGCCACCTAGCTGCCACCTTTGGCATCTAATCCAATCCCTCAATATTCAGATGAGGAAACCGAGGTCTAAGCAGGTTAAGTTTCTTATGTAAGGTTTCACAGATTGTAATTGATGAAGGATAGGATTTGAGCCCAGGATTTCTGAGGTCCAGAATAAGGGCAGGAGCAGCGAATTTAGCTTTTTCACTGAGACTTTGATGAATGAAAAAAAAAACAAAAACCTGTGTTAAATTTAACACAAAGTCAAGGAAAGATGAATGGTTTTGGCATTTAGGGAAGGACTTGGTTCGAATTTTGCAATGACTTTTAGCCATGTGGCAATTGGCAAGTCATCTAACTATTCTGAGCATCACTTTCTATACAATGGGGATAATCCTCTGTGCAGTACCTATGTCATGGGATTGTTATATGAATCAAATGAGACAATGTACAAACTGTTTAAATATTGACTGTAGTTATTTTCAGGTGCCAGTGCCATTGGGGTGATATATCTGATAGCCATCAACCACAATGACACAAAGGACAGTCAAAAAGGATTTTTTTTTTTTAGTTTTGGTTCAGATCCCAATTTGTGCATAGTCTGATTTTGTTCTGCATTTATGATCATTGGGTGGTTGAGGGTTTTATCCGTGACCAGCAGCTTGAGATACAGCCCCTGTAGAGGAACACAGAGAAATTCAGACTATACTTAAAGGTCCCTACCCCATAATCAAATAGCACGAGCTCCTCAAATGGGATATTTGAAGTACAAACTACATGAAGTCTGTGTGATTGGGAAGCCATTCAATTTCCTGAAGTTCATTTTCAGTAACTGGCTTGCTCCTTTCAGAGCCTCAGGGAATCTCCTGGGAGCTGCCAGTGGAAGGGATGGTGAGCACGGAGCCTCTTTCAGGACCAGTACTGAAGACAGAACAACTATCCCTCAGGATGAAATTCAGTATTGAGGATTTCATTTTGCACAAAATGTTGGGAAAAGGAAGTTTTGGCAAGGTACGTTACAGGATGAGGAAGTTCATCTGGTCTGATCCCAGAAATTAAAATGAACAAGGATTCTTGTCAGTGGGGCTAATCATTCTGGGGCTGGAATCATAGGAGGAATTCATCGAACAGCATTTCAATAAGGAAGGATTTGTGTTTGGTACAAAAATCTAGAGGCCTTCCTCTGAACATTCTCTGGCTTATCAATATCCCTCTGAAAATACAACACCGATACTCCTGAAGCCATAGTTTCTAGAAACATTGGTTGAAAACAAGGATTAACATTTCAATTTGACCAACTTTAGTTAAATGTCTACTATGTTCAAAGTAGGGAGAGCTAGGTGGTGTAATGGATAGAGTGCTGGGCCTCATGTTAGAAAGACTGGGTTCAAATCTGGCCTCATACACTTAGTAGCTGTGTGACCTGGGCAGTCACTTAACCCTGTTTGCCTCTGTTTCTTCATCTGTAAAATAAATTGGAGAAGGAAATGGCAAACCACTCCAGCATCTTTGCCAAGAAAGCCCCAAATGGGATCACAAAGAGTCTGACACAACTGAACAACATTGTTTGAAATACTGTACTAAGTGCTGGAAATAAAAAAGATAAAAAATAATATTCTCCCTCTCTTTAAGGAGTTGCCTATCTAACAGGCAATATAAGGGGTTTTCAGAAACCAAATATGATACCAAAAATGTGATAGAGGCAAATTACTCTAGGAAAATTTAAGAGGGGAGAAATGGGAGAATCAGGGAAGCCTTTAGTGATACCAGCACCACGAAATAATTCCCAAGGGCACCAGGGGTATGTTTGGTAGCTGTGAGGCAAGAAATAAAATAGGGGAAAAGAGAAAGAGAACAAGGCATGTTTGGGAAAGAGGAGTGCCAATCAATGTCACTTCCATGATGTTTTCTCCTTTTAGTATATGAAGACAGAGCAGGGGTATCACGAAGGCAGAAACATTTACTCCAAGTCCTAAAGACCAGAGTGGAGTATAGAGTTGCAGTAATGGGCTAGTATGATTGGGCATACCTACCTTTTAATTCTCTAAGTGATTTTCCAGCTCACATCCCAATTATGATGAGGTATGGAAGATAGAACATTGATAGCAATATGGAATGCTTATCCTAAAGATAAAATTACTTAGGGGTTACAAACTCAGATTTCCAGGCAGCAGCTGCTCCTCAAGGACCCTCAGTTTGCCACTGAGGAGTTTTGACCTTAAGAAGGTGGGGTGGGAGTAGACATAAGAACTATCATCAAAGGGCTTATACTTTGGAAAAGGACTCATTCCACTTGGCATCCAGGGAAGAACAAGAAGCAGTAGTTGCAGGTGCAGAGCAAAATCTAGGCTTCTTGGAAGGAAAAGCTTCCAAATCACTAGTTATTTCCAAGTAGAATGGGCTTGCTTGAGAGGTCATGTAGTTCCCCTCTTTGGAGAGTTTCAAACAAAGGCTGGACCATCTTTTGTCAGGGAAGGTATAGAGGGATTCTTGTTCAGATACAGGTACAGGTTAGAGGTCCCCTCCAATTTTTAAGATTTTTTGAATAAAAAAGGGGACCAGCAATCTTCTGTATGTAATCCTAACCAATTATCATGGGCAAGTGGAATATTTTTGGTGAGCTCTAACATCAGTAAGGATAGGGAATTTTCAAGATAAGACATTGAGAATGGGCTATGGAAAGATAAAGAGATATGTTCTTAATATGCAGAGATCCTCGCTGGTCTTATAATGCTTTTATGTACCTAAATGTAGCCCTAGAAAAAGTCCATTGGGACTGAAGCCCACTGGCATGGGTCCTTCCCCACCTGAGAAAGATCACCCTGCTTCATACACATACACTTGTGTAACTCCTTTCCATGTAATATTTAGACACCTGTTCTCTAGACTTTGGCAGAGACATTCACCTAAATTATATCGAGCAAACTCAATTACAAGTTAACAGCAAAAACAGCAGCATAAAGTTGCATCCCACTTAGAATTTGGGTCTCAACACCAGCAGTTGCCTTCAGCAAATTCCGCTATTCTTTTCAAACTGCCCCTGGTCATCCTTAATTCTTTTAGATGTTTCTTGCAATAATATTACCCACTACAAATTCATTTGGCATTAATCTGGGCGCAACAAACAATTTTATAGCCACTCTTGATTATCATTTGTCACCAATTAATGTGCAATTATAACATGTTACCAAAAATCCTAAGTACATAATGTAGATTAAAACTGCCTTTTCAGCTGCTTAGTTTATGGCTGGTTTGGGGGTGTTTATTGAGAGAAATAATTATAGCAAAAGCACTTTTAATTGTTAATGAAATTGTTTTTTTCTTTTTGTCCGCAACCCTGTGGCTTTCCATATTTGAATAAGAAAGCCATTCAATTAAATTTACAAATTATGTCAGTATTTGAAGGGCAAATGAGAGGTCCAGTTTTACTCTGCTATGTACAAGGATTAGCACCTCAGGACCTTATTTAATCATCCAGTCCAGCAAGTATTTGCTACTTACCTACTGTGTGTGAGGCCTTTTACCTAAAGAGCAGAAAATTTGAACTCTCATTTCAAACTTGAAGCAAAAAATGACCTCCACCAAACACTGGACTTCTACCTTTCCCACAATAATGGAGATTCTATTAAATTGACTTTCTTTTCCTCCTCTCATTTTTCCCAATCTTGAACTGCCTCTTCTTCTATCTTTTCTTCTCCCATCTTCCTTCCTAATTTGCTTCTTCTCTCCTTTTCACTTTTACTGGAAAAGGAAGCATTAATCAATAAGAACCAACACATCTTCATCAAGATCACACTAGATTCAATTCATTTCCTTTGTTTAAAAAAAAGTTACTAGACTGGTACCTCAAGGGATAAGAGCTATATGTCAGCTGCCTAATAATAATATCAAATATTAATATAATGCCCAATACATACCAGGCACTATACTAATATCATTTGTTTGTAATAGGTAGGTGCTATTATTGTCCCCGTTTTACAGATGGGAAAACTGAGGTAAACAGGTTAAGTGATTTGACCAGGTTTTTCTATCAACTGCACCACCTACCTGCCCCCTTTGAGAGTCTCTCATGCAGACAAAATAGTCTCTTACAGGCAAGATAGACAGAGGTGGACTAAATAATGAAATAGATAAGTTCAGAACTGACTAAATGTTCAGATCCAAAGAATAGTTATTAATTACTTAATGTCATCTTGGAAAGGAGGAATCTAGTAGAGTGCTCCAGGGATCTGTCCTTAATCGTAGGCTGTTCAGAGTTTCTATCCAAGGGGACAGATAGAAACTCTACCCATATACTTGTAGGAAAACATAGGCTAGCATGCTTATCAAATGTGTTAATGTCACAAAATCGGGAGGTATAGCTAATATATGAGATGACCAAATAAGAATTTTAGAAAGATCTATGCAGTTTAGAAGAATGGACTAAGTAAATCAAATGAAATTGAGTAGGAACAAACGTAAAGTTTTACATTTGGAATTAAATAATCGATGGCTCAGTGTTAGGATGGAGGAGAACTGAAAGATCTGCACACTGCAAGATAAGAGCACACCAAAGGCAACCAAAACAGAGTCCTAATTCAATCAGTCAGTAAACATTTGTTATTGTTCAGTTATGTCCACTATTTGTGATCCCATTTGGGATTTTCTTGGCTATGATACTGGAGTGGTTTGCCATTTCCTTCTCTAGTTCATTTTACAAATAAGGAACTCAGGCAAACAGGGTTGAGTGACTTGCCCAGGGTCACATAGCTAGCAAATGTCTAAGGCCAGATCTGAATTCAGGAAGATGAGTCCTCCTGACTTCAGGTCTGGCACTCTATCCACCTGGCTGCTCCAAACATTTATTAAGCACCTCCTATGTGCCAGGCACTATGGTAAGCTCCAAGGTTACAAAAAGAGACAAAAGATAATCCCTGAATTATGATCTAATGGGGAGATAGCATGCAAACAATAGAAAATAATTCATAGAGGGAAGGCACTGGAATTAAGAGGAGTTAGGAGAGATTTAGTTGAGACTTAAAGGAAGCCAGGGAGGTCAGGGGGGTTCCAGGCATAGAAGCACAGCCAGGAGACCATTGTCACTGGGTTGAAGAATACACCAGAAAGGTAGAAGGGACTAGGTTATGGAGGGTTTCAAATGCCAAACGGAGCATTTCATATTTGCTCCTGAAGGCAATAGGGAGCCACTGGAGTTTGAGTAGGTATGGAGAGGGTGAAGTGAGTGGGCCTGCACTTTAATGGAGGACAGGCAGATCCACCAGCAGGCTAGTGCGATAATCAAGGCATGGGGCAATGAGGACTGGCACCAGAACAATGGCAGTGTCAGGAGGGAAGGGGGAATATTAGAGAGATGTTGCTAAGGTGAAATCATTAGGCTTTCACAGTAGATTGGATTTCACAGAGTGGGGGGAGGGCAGTGTGAGAGACCCAGGGTGACTCCTAGGGTGTAACTGAGGGACTGGGGAGGGTGTGTTGTCCTCTACATGAATAGTGGAGGGAAAAAATAATGAGTCCTGCTCTTGAACTTTATTTTAAGAGATGATAGTATCCAGAATGAAGCAGGTGGTCACCCTGCTCTAGGGCGATGTGGAGTATAGTACTCTCTTCTGGTGCCATATTTTAGGAAGGGACATTGATAAGTCAAGAGGAGAATTGTCAGGAAGGTGAGAAGCCATTGAAGGAACCAGGGATTTTAGCCTAGAGAACAGAAGACTTAGAGAGTACATGATAACTGTCTATAAATATGTGATGCTATAATGTAGAAAAGAAATTAAATTTGTTCTTCTTGGTCCCAGAGGATGGGAGTAGGAGTGACAGTTAGAAATCACAGTAAGAAGGGGCGGCCAGGTGGCTCAGCAAGTAAGAGCACCGGCTCCAGTGTCGGGATGACCTGGATCAAATCCGAGCTCAGATACTCAGCACCACACCCAGAAATAACTGGCCATGTAACCTTGAGCAAGTTACTTAACCCCTATTGCTTTAAAAAAAAAATCACAATAAGGGTAGTTAGAGTTGAGTGTGCAGAAAAACTTCCTGTTAGAGTGGTAGCTACTCTAGTTTGGGAGATATACTGGATTTTCCCATCATTGGAAGTCCTAAAGAGAAAGGAATAGATGACCACCTATTGGTTAAGTTGTAAAGGTAATTCCTATCCATATAAGTTGGATTAGATGGCCTTTGAGTTCTCTTCCAACTGAGATTTTATGATTTCTCCTTTTGTTCAGGGGCCTCCCTTCATGTGATTTATGATTCCCCAGAGAAATCTTTGCCCTTTTCCCATATCCTCATAAAATAATAGTGGGCTCAAAATGTTGGGGGGGCAGCAGGGGGAGAGGGGGCCAGTAGTTGGAAACAGATTGTGATCCTCAGGGCTTCTTTGTTCATTGGGCCCACAGTGACCTTAAGGTCCTGATTAGTGTGAACAATGAATTCCCCTGAATCAGTCACAGATATTTGAATTTACCCTATTTGAAGCTATAATTATGTAAAATATGGTAACTGTTCCAGCCCAATGGAAATATGAAGTTGAATTCTAATACAGTGACTGTTTCACAGGATCCACTCTTTCAACTAATCAGAACCTAGCTGTAACCCTCACTGATTATTCCCAGGATCCCTGGGGGTATTTTTCTAATTCCAAAATGCATGGTCTCCATACTTTTCACAAAATTCATCAGGGAGATAGGAGTTTATGAATGAACAACCTATATGTTGTATATTTGCCATATTGATGGCCGTCCAACTTCTCAATACCTTGATCCCCCTTCAAGCCAATGGCTTGAAACTGGCAAGAAAAATTAGCCATCAATGTCAGTATTTGGGGCCTGATTAACCACTCAGTCACCCCATTTACCTGAGAAACAATTTCCTTCCTAAAATTGACACTAGTTTATATTTGGGAGAGTGGGGCAGAGGATGATAGAGGAACTGAAATACAGCTAGGTCCTAATTAGTGAGAATGATTCATCTCCTGAAGTGGCCCCATTATTCCAATTTTCACCACATATTTCCACTGGGATGGAAGCATTACCATGCTTTACATAATTATACTTCAAATACTGCAGATGTGAACACATGTGACCACTACAGGAAATTCTTTATTCGCACTCAGTTGAGATGTAACTATCTGTATTCACCACCTCAGAAAGAAAGTGTGTATGTGTGTATATGTGCATATGTACTGAGGATAGAAATTGGGGGCTTTCCAAACAGCATATGTTTTATTTATTCTTTTCTACCCTTTGTCCTTCAGCCCAGTGAAACTGGAGTAACTAGTAGTTGTTGCATTTTTTAGGCCCAGAGAATAATATTCCATGCCATGGCATTTTTAATGCTATGATAAATCCTGAAATGAGAACCAAAAGTTAAATTGTAGAGCATTTGTTAGTAAAAGAAACTTCAACAAAGGTTTATAATATTAAAATGTTAAATAATGCCCTGGGCCAATGAAAATAGATTTCTACTCTGACTCGAGAGAAAAGAAAGTCTTAGCCCTTAGTCCTTATAAGAGTTTTGTGGACCCAATTTTTTTTTCAAGACAAGTCTAAACCAATCACTTGTTTCTCTCCAAGGTATTCCTGGCAGAATTCAGGAAAACGAACCAATTCTTCGCAGTAAAAGCCTTGAAGAAAGATGTTGTTTTGATGGACGATGATGTCGAGTGTACGATGGTGGAAAAGAGAGTTCTTTCACTGGCCTGGGAACATCCGTTTCTAACTCATGTATACTGCACATTCCAGACTGAGGTACAGACTGATATGTGTATTTAAATCACTTGTCCCTCAAAGAGAATAGTAGTTGGGACACCAAATTCAGCCCTGAAGTGAAAATCTCTAGTTCCATTGACCTCAAGTGTTGGTCCAGAGGTAAATGAACACTGCCATTTATCCAACTGTAAACTGAGGATGATAGCAACACCTGCCTCCCAGGATTATTGAGAAAATCAAATGAGATAATATTTGTCAAGTGCTCAGTTCAGTTCCTGGCATGTAATAGGCACTTGATAAATTCTTGTTTCCTTCTTCATAAAACCAATCAATGGCATTTAGGCAAAGTATGTCTTTAGTGGAATTTCATACACTGTGACAGGCAGGAAGTCAAAGGATGCACTTTGGAGGGGGAGGGCAAGTTGGAAAAGGCCTTCCAGGCACCACCGAGGTCAAAACACTTGTGCAGTTGTATACTCCAACAGGGTTGTCGTGGACGCCAGGCTCCTTGTGAGAGCTTAGTAAATATTTAATGATGAGTTAAGGAGACTAGAAAGTAGAAACACCTGCATTTCCATTCCTCTTTCACTATGTGGGTTCTAAGATGTTTACTGTCAGAAAAAAAATTTCCTCTCCTACAGCATTAGATTAAGCTAGATCAAAGTAAAAAAGGCAAGCCAACATGAAGATTTAAACTCTTTTAGAGGATTACATTTGCTCAGAAAGTGTGAATAGCTAAAACTTCAGCGCAAAAAAAGTTCCTGTAACTAGGAATTCTTAATCTTTTTTATAACATGGAATCCTTTTTGGCATTTTGGTGAAACCAATGGGCCCCTTAGAAAGGCCTACACAAACTGCAGGCCCACAGGACACTTATTACATGCCAAACAATTTCAGGCAGCCTGGGAAAAAAAGTAGAGGAAAACATCCTTTGTATGTAGAGGAAATCTTTGGCGGGTCACAGGTTGTGCAGGCCTGCCTTAGAATAATACAGTTATCCCTTCCTCATCACGACTTTCCCCATCACAGTTTCAATATATTGTAGGTCGGCATAACAAATTAAATGGGGGGGAGGGGGGTAGTGGCTAGGTGGTGCAGTGAATAGAGCACCAGCCTTGGAATCAGGAGGACCTGAGTTCAAATCTGACCTCAGACACTTAACCCAAAAACTAGTCGTGTGACCTTGGGCAAGTCAACCCCAATTGCCCTCCAAAAAGCAAAAAACAAAAAAAGAAATTAAATGGGAATTTGCAGAAAGTTTTTAAAAGCTGCTTGTGAATGCAGAATCTATGAACAAATACTTTAAGCAAATTTTATAATAGGGTACTGTAAACACCCCTTAAAAGAAAAAGAAAAAATTCAGACTTCTTTCCTGGTACAAATGGAGGACCAAAAAATTTTATACCAGTTTTCCAGATCATGGAGGCACCATGCCCCTAACCTCTACAATGTGGAAGGGATAACTGTATTCTTAAACAAATGCAACAAAATTGGTAGGCTTGAAAGGAAACTATATTAAAATAAAGGAGCATTTTTTTTCTCCATCCAAGTCCGCAGATTCCTGGGTGGCAGGGGATAGAGGGGGTAGTCTGTAGACTGCAGGTTAAGTTGATTTAGAGCTTTAGAATTTTTAAATTGGAAGGGCCTTTTAATTCACTTCATTAACCTCCTCATTTTACAGAGGGGCTAAGTGACTTACCCAAAGTCACACAACTATGTAATGACTGAGCTACCGTGTTTCCCCGATAATAAGACCTATCCCGAAAATAAGCCCTCCCCTTACTGTGTAAGATTCCTCTAAAATAAGCCCTCCCCCGAAAATAAGCCCTATTGAGATCCCCTGCGCTACACGCTACATTACGGTACCCTCTGTATGCACCATCCCCCCCCCGGGTGAAACGCACGCCGCACTCCAAGCTGCATCCAATCAGAGCTGCAGCAGTGAGCACGTCATCCTGTTCTTCCCCAGTGATTTGCTTATTGAATAAAGGTACATTTTTTTGTTCACATTTACCTGTTTATTAAAATTGCTGTCAATGTTCATTAAAATAAGCCCTCCCCTGAAAATAAGCCCTCTGGTGTTTTTTCTGTCCAAAAAAATTTAATAAGATAGTGTCTTATTATCGGGGAAACACGGTAGATTGAAAACCCAGGCCTTCTGACTTCTGATTATAGGTCTCAGAGGAAGAATAGTATAATGAATGGAGTGCTGGCTGTAGAATCAGGGAGACATGTGTGTTCAGTCCTGCTTCACACACATATTAGCGGCTAAGTGCTATGGTAGAGACAATGCTGAAGCTGGAATCATCAAGACCTGAGTTCAAATTCAGCCTCAGACACTTGCTTGTGACCCTGGGCCAGTCACTTAAACTCCTGAAGCCTGTTTCCTCATCTGTAAAATGTAGATGCAAATCCCACCTACCTCACAGGGTTGTTATAAGAATGAAATAGCATTTGTAAAGTGCTTTACAAACCCAAAAGTGCTATAGCTATTATTTTTGCTGTTGTTATGGTCAGGAGTCAGGAAGACTCATCTTCTTGAGTTCAAATCTGGCCTCACACTTCCTAGTTGTGTAACCCTGGGCAAGTCACTTAACCCTGTTAGTCTCAGTTTCCTCATCTATAAAACGAGCTGGAAAAGGAAATGGCAAACCACTCCAGTATCTTTGCCAATCCATCCCAAATGGATTCTTGGAGAATCAGACAAGACTGACAGCCACTGAACAGTAAAGCTGTGTAACCACTTGCAACTCACTTAAACCCCTCTAAACCTTATTTTACTCTTCTGCAAAGCAAGGGGGTTGGACCAAATGACCTGTAAGGACCCTTGAAGTTCTAAATCAATGTTGTTTTATGAAAGTCTGGAGAACATAGATATAGTGCCAGAAGAGACCCTGGAACATCCCCTAATTTCACTGAGGAGGAAACTGGTACAAGACATGACGTGACTTGCCTGAGGGTCACACAGGGTGGGCAGTGCCAGAGTCTGACTCAGTTGCTTTGACGCCAAGTGTTGGGTAGGTCCACTTCTTATCCATGGGTTTCAACGTACTTTAAAAAAATATTAAGTTTACTTGTCCTTCATTAGGGATAGTGAAGGGGCTTTTCTGTTATGCTTTATCATCTCTGACCTCTGCTATCATGATGACCAAATGATGACCAACATTTGATAATGATTGTCAATGTTACTGGGCATTTTTTTCTCTCAGATTCAGAGAAAGAACATTCTTCTGGTTCTCTCACCTCTTGCTTATCTTATTCACTGATTCTGTTCCCTTCAATGCTGCACTTCCCAGAGTTCTGTCCTGGACCATCAATTTCTTCTTTCTATTTATACTTTCTCCCTTGGTAAATATTCGTGCCCAAGCATCAGCCATCATCTATGCAGGTGCCTCTCCATTCCTGACTGCAACCACAAGTACATCAACAACCATTTGCCAGACACTGAGCTAAGTATTGAGGGTAGAAAGGCAGAATCAGTCTGACCTCAAGGAGCTCAAAAACCAGGTACATATAAGATCTATACAGAGTAAATGGAAAGCACCTTCCTGAGGTGACCATAAAAGGCCTCTTTAGAAAAATGGGATTTGAGCTGATTCTTGAAGAAATCCAGGGGACTAAGAGGCAAAGGAGAAGAAGGAGAGCATTCTAGGCACGGGTAGGTAGCTAGTACAAAGCACAGAGATAGAGGCAACCAGGGGGCAGGGAACCTGTGGTCTCAGGGCCACATGTAGCCCTCTAGGTTCTCAAGTGCGACCTTTGAATCCATTTGATCAAAGGGCCACACTTAAGAACTTAGAGGGCCATGTGTGGCCTCAAGGCCACAGGTTCCCCACTGCTGGAGTAAACGGTCAAGGCCATTTGAACTGCAACTAGGTCAGTGTGGCTGAATTATACTGTGAGGAGGGGAGTAAAGTATAAGAAAGATAGAAAGATAGGGAAGGGGCCAGGTTATGGAGAGCTTTGAATGCCAAACAGAGGAGTCTCTGTTTGACCTAGTTGGTGATGGAGCTTGAGCAAGGAGGTAGAGGCGCTGACATGATCAGATCAACATTTTAGAGCACAACCCTGCAAAATTTTTTTTAAACAAATGGTAAAAATTGCTTTTACATCTGTTTTCTTTCACAATGTGACTAATATGGAAATGTTTGGCATGACTACAATATCAAATTGCTTGCCTTCTCAGGGCAGGGCAGGGAGAAAAGGAGGGTTAGAATTTAGAATTCAAAGGTTTTGAAAACAAATGTTAAAATTTGTTTTTACATGTAATTGAGGAAAATTTTTTAAAAGGGAAGGGTTGAGGAAAGGAAAGAGAAAACTACCCTGGCCTCTGGCGGGGCAAGGAGACCAGGTATGAGCCAACTGCGCCAGTCACTAGGTGATGAGGGCCTTCTCTTCTGCTTTTGCAATCATTTTTATTGATCTCTTATGGGCTCCATTATCAGGAAGAATCTTAAGTATTTTTCTCTTAGCTCTGTGTATTGCCGTTTTCTTAAAGATGTTCTGTCCATTAGCCCCAAGTGGATTGTAATGCTTTAATCTTGTTTTAATACTAAGAACTTTGCCCTTGTCAGACATTATTTTACGATCCTAGAGCATTGGGAAAGTTGAGATTACATATCTGGACATTCAACCAAAGTCGACTCACTCTACTGCTGATTTTCATGGTGAAATTTTCCACTGTAAAGTCATTCATAAAACTGTGCCATCTGACAGTGGGTAAACTAGCCACATTCCACACAATTAAAAATGTTCTTTCCACATAAGTCATAATTTTGTTGTTGTTCAGTTGTGTTCAATTCTCCATGACCCCATTTGGGGTTTTCTTTGAATATACTAGAGTGGGTTGTCATTTCCTTCTCCATCCCATTTTCTAGATGAGGAAACCAAGTTGAGTGATTTGCCCAGGGTCACTGCAAATGACCTGATGTCGAATTTGAACTCAGGACTTCGTGACTCCAGGCCCACCACTCTATCCACTGTATAAACTAGCTGCCCAAATGATAACATACAAAGTCACTTTGCTTTAAAGGCCAGGCTCCCATCCACTCTTCTTGTATTAACAGTACCAGAATCAGTAAATCCTAAAACACTTTTGACTTCAGTTTCTAAATTCCATGACATCTTCTTTTCTAGCATTGAAGCTCTTGTTTTATTTACGTCAGTGCCCAGAAAAATATAATTTTTTTTTTCGGTTTTTCTGTTATTATAACTATTAGAATTAAAGTCCTCAAGACAATACTTATCAACTTCTTTTTCATTTTCTGGCAGCAGTTTTTCCTTAAGAGCAGAATTAAAATTTATTTTCTGGGTTGAATGAACTTGGTTAGGTCAGCTTGGAAATTTTGTGAGTAATTATAGTCAGATCATAAAATCATTAGCTAATTTATCCCTAATAATGGAAAGAAGTCATTCATTTAAGCCTTGTAACTGCTATACCCCTAGTAGTTTTACCCTATTTGCTTAATATTTGGCTAGTCATGTTGACATAGTTCTCATTACTTTCTAATTTTCCATGTTCTCTTTTTCCACGTTCATATTAAAAAGACATTTACTTATTCTCATGAGAAAATCAGACTTCCTATCTAACTTTCTAGCTATTTCTGAACTGCTACACCATATCTCCACACAGAAATTCTGAGACTACATTTTATTCAATTTTATTTCATTTTTAACTTAATAACAAATCAATGTGAAATGAAATTCAAAACAAAAAATAACAGTTGTCCAATTATTCCTTCTCTCTCGTCTATCTTTGTTCATTTTCCTTAGGTATATTTCTCCTTCAGTACTTTATAAATCTGTGATTTTATCCCTGTCCTACAGCAATCTGGTAATTCTTCTACCATTTATTAGACAGTTTTCAGAAACTTGGGGAGATCTCCATGCTCCCAGGAGGCATCAGAATAGGACTTTTAATGAAAATTATTTATTCCCTCTCTCTTCCACCTCCCTCTCCTCTTGTAATAACGATAACTAACATATATATATATATATATGGGTATATACATACATATGTATACATACATACTGTTTAGGTATTATCATAAAACATTAATTGTATATATAAATAATATATATTTA
This sequence comes from Petaurus breviceps papuanus, assembly GCF_028583685.1. Lineage (NCBI taxonomy): Eukaryota > Metazoa > Chordata > Mammalia > Diprotodontia > Petauridae > Petaurus > Petaurus breviceps. The sequence goes on along the minus strand of NW_027186546.1, from coordinate 7,116,620 downwards.
ATTTAAATACTAAATGTGTATATATACTTTTCTGAGTCCATCTTGTACATTATTTCTTTTAGGGTTACTTCCCTTTATCCAGCCCCAAGTATGTCTGTAAAATTCTATATTTTCCATTTAAAGAACTAGTGTTTTTTTAGTATGAATTTTAGAAAAGTGAAAATACATCAAGGATTTTGATCATTTCTAGGCATTTCTCTTCTGTAAATGATATTTCTGTGTATCCTGTTTGGACATGTCTACTACTAGATATAATATTCCTGTGTTTAAGTATATTCATTTACTCTCAGAACAAGTATATATTTCTTTAAATTTGTAGGGATAAACAGCAAAAAAATATGAACCCTTTATTTGTATTCTTTCTTTTTAATATTCTTGTTGAAAAAGAGTAGAAACTGTAAATGAAAGTTACTTTCCTCCTATTTCTTCAGTGCCTGATTTCAGGTTATCTTAGAGATTTTGAGCATTATCATTTTACAGTTGGGGAAATTAAGACTCAGGAAAGTTAAGTGATTTACCCTGCACTGTGCCTTCAGTTAAACAACAAACATTCTTTCAATGCCTACTCTATCTCAGGGCAGCTAGATGGTGTAGTGGATAAAGTCCTGGGCCTGAAGTCAGGAGGACCTGAGTGCAAATGTGACCTCAAATACTAGCTATGTGTCCTTGGGCAAGTCCCTTAACCCTGTTTCCCTCTTCTGTAAAATAAACTGGAAAAGGAAATGGCAAATAGATGCAGTATCTTTGCCAAAAAAAAAAAACCCTAGGTGGGGTCAGAAGGAGTCAGACACAATTCAATAACTATTTGTAAGTACCAAAGATGCAAAACCAAAAATGAAATAGTCTCTGCCTTCAAGGGGCTTATAGTTCTTAACAGGGGAAACAATGTGTTCATATATAAATATATTTTAAAATGTATGCAAGAGAAATGTAAAATAATGTGGGGGAGAAGTCAGTAGAGACACCAGCAATAGTCTCATAGAGGAAGTGGAACTTGAGCTACATTTTGAAAAAATATAGGGATTCTAAGAGGCAAAGTAAGGATGATGTGCCTTCCATGCATGGGGTCAGTATGATCTAAGAAAGAGATATGGGAAATGAATAGCCAATAGGGCTGAAGTGTGCAAAAAGAGGAGTCATGTTGAAAAAGCCTGGAAAGATAGTTTATGGCCAGATTGGGAAGGGTTTTCAATGCCCCCAAAAAGATGAGTTTTTATATGACCCTGGAGACAGTTATGTTGCAGTTATGGAGTCAGGAAGTGCCATGATCAGACTTGAGTTTTAGAAATAATAATTTTGCAACTCATTGGAGGGAGGGAAGAAGAGAAAGACTGGGGGCGGGAAGAAAAAAATAGGAGACTATTTGGATAGCAATCCATGAGAGAGGTGATGAGGGTAAGAACTAGGTTGTGAGCCTAGGAAGAAAAGAGATGTTGTAGGGGCAAAATTGGCAACATTGGTAGCTCTTTAAAGATGAGAGGGAGTGCAGTGTCAAGAATGACTCTTAGAGGGGCAGCTAGGTGGCGCGGTGAGTAGAGTGCTGGCCCTGGAGTCAGGAGGACCCGAGTTCGGATCCGACCTCAGACACTTAACACACACAAATAAAGAAAAAACCTAGCTGTGTGATCTTGGGAAAGTTACTTAAACCCAATTGCCCTCCAAAAAGCAAAAAAAAAAAGAATGACTCTTAGGTTTTGAACCTAGATGACTGGAAGGATGGTGGTGTCCTCTACAAAGAAAAGAAAGTTAGGAAGATGATGGAGTGGGGTAGAAAAAAGACAGTAAGTTCAATGTTAGACTTACTGAGTTTGAGATACCTACTTGCCATTCAGTTCAAAATGCCCAGTAGGCAGTTGGTGATATGGAAGTGAAATTTAGGAGAGAAACTAGGGCTAGATCTATGGATTTGTGAATCCTTTGAATAATGATAATTCTTAAACCTCAGGTGATCTAACAAAATCACCAAGTGAAAGGAGAGAAGAGAATAAGGTCTGCAGAACACCTACAGTTGGGTAAAAGAATGGAAATGAATAATGTAATGTAGCCAGAGAGGCTGAAAAACAGTTAAACAAGGAAGAAGAGAACCAAAAAGAGAGAAATGTCATGAAAACGTGGAGAGGAGCTAGTGTCCAGGAGAGAGGGCTCAAAGTAACACATGCAGCAGATAGGTCAATAAGGATGAGTACTGAGAAAAGACCATCAGATCTGACAATTAAAGAGATCATTGAGTTTTGATTGATGAGGTGAAAATGTGATTTCCAAGGAAAAGAGAAGAAGAAAAGAAGAAGTGGGCATATCTAGATGGAATGAAATTCAAAGGAGGAAGGGTTTTGTGTGATGGCCCAGAGGGGGAAGGGTCTAGGTAACAATGAGGAGCAAAAATCCTGTCAATAGGGGTGGCCAGGTGGCTCATCAAGTAAGAGCACCAGCCCCAGAGTCAGGATGACCTGGATCAAATCCGGGCTCAGATACTTAGCAGCACACCCAGAAACACCTGGCCGTGTAACCTTGAGCAAGTTACTTAACCCCAGTTGCTTAAAAAAAAAATCCTGTCAATATCTCCTCCAGGATCAGTGTATCAGGAGCAAAGGAAGATATATCCAGCACTGGAAAGGATGCATTGTACATAGTAGTAGCCTAATATGCATTTGATGAATTGAATATGACAATGAATTAATCAAAACCACGTGGGCCTAAGAACCCTATCTTAGATGATAATACCAAGAACTCATCAACAAAGGCTTTTTTGGAACAGTATTTGATCCTGATACATTAAAATTAAAAGTCATCTATCATTGACTTTTCTAGAACTTGAATCAATAGATTGGAAACCTAGTTTATAAAAAGTCAGAGATTCTACCTTTTTAAGCCATAAAAAATAAGAATTAGAGTTAGAAGGGGCCTTAGAGAACAACTAATCCAAATACCTAATTTTAATAAATAAGGAAACCGAGATCCAGTAAAGAAGCTTGTCCAAAGTTGTATGACTAAAAAGTGTTAGAGTTGTGCACTAATTTTACAGATGAGAATACTGAGTCCGCCCCATAGAGACTAACAGACCAGCCTAAGGTCACACCAATATAAGTAGAAAAATCTAGGAAATGAACTTCAGTTCTTATTCTCAATTCACTGTTGGTTCTTCTGCACCAGATTGCCCTTCTTTGTCACTAACCCAGGAGCGTTGCTTTTGAAGACTCAGTGCTTTGATGGTAGAGGAGGGGGAAATGTGCCTCATGATGATGTGGGTCTGGGCCAAGTTTTCTTTTTTACAATTAAAAGGATCTGGAAAAGCAAATTGCTGAAATTAGCATACATCTGTTGTTTGAAAAAAGATAAAGGTGATTTTTCCAGTTCCTTTATTATTGTCTTGGCTTTGCATGTTAGAGTACCTGTTTCAAAATCTTTGTTATTGCATATCCTTTTCCCATTGTGCAAGTACAAGTATGTTTTTAAATCACTAGTAAATATCCCTCGATTAAATATATAGATATGCATATTCACACACACGTATTTGGGGAGGGGAAGGGCATGAGAGGAAGCGTGATATAGTTGATAGATAGCTGGCCTCCAATTCAAGAATTGGAGGTTCAAACAAGTCACTTAACCTCTTGGTGCCCCCAGACAGCCCTAAAGGCTGTATGTGGTAGAGAAAGTACTATCCTGCATTGATAAAAGACTGTTCTTCACTGGAGCTCCCTACAAAGGTGAAACCAAAGGCCCACTCACATACATATTTACCACATCTATGATTTCATTTGTGTAAGGAGTTCCCAATGAGGAGCTTCTTCTACCAATGCAGATCAGTGTTTTCTCTACACATAGTCTTTGAGGGACCACTAGAACACTGAAAGGTTGTAACTTGTCTAAGGTCACACACCCAGAATTATTCAGAGGTCTTGTATGAGTGTGTGTGTGTGTGTGTGTGTGTGTGTGTGTGTGTGTGTGTGTGTAAGAGAGGCATCATGGCATAGTGTGGATAAAGGCCACCTGCCTTGGGAGTCAGGAAGATCTGGGTGCCAGTCTTAATTCTGATACCTACTGTTTATGTGACTCTGGGCTTGTCACTTAACTTTTCCCTGATTTGTTACATAAGCTACAGAGAAGGTGCTGATATTCATGTGTGTGTAGATGTGCACACACATCATATTTACATTGTGAAGCACTGGGTCCTGACATATGTGAGCTTTAACTCACTTAATCTCCCCCCAAGAACCAAGAAACTCTCTAAGACTCTTTGTTGCTGTGTTATAGAATAGAGTGTTATAATCTTCAATAGAAAAGCAGTTTCCATACCAGGAAGTGTCTGGCCAAACATAAATACTTTTGCAAAAAGTAAATGGCCTTCCCTCTATAATTCTCAGAGATGGAGATTTTCCATTTAGCAGTGAGTGCACAAGTGAAGAGCCTGGGATAGATGTCTAACCAAATATTGATTATTGCCTTCATTATGTGGAAGATATAAATTCAAACCTATAAATTACTAGGACTTTTCAATTTTTTAATTGGCTATAGTGCCCAGAATAGAATACCATGAGTATGTTTATAAAATTGGATGCTAATAAATAAATACAGTTTATTAAATAGTAAGTCAAATGCTTTCTTGTTAGACAGGGGTACTTCAGCATTACTCAATCATTCACTTCTTTCCAGAGGCCTTAATGTAATTGTGCTGTCAGACATAAGCTAAAAATGACCTTCCTTATAGAGTGGAAATTGGAACCTCAAACCCCACAAGACAGTTAGTGTTTTATTGTGTCATTAGTATAGGATGTGAATCATGGGCAGATATTCAGAAAATGCACTCTGATGACAGTATACTTTATTAATTATAAGGCCTGATGGGAAAGCTTTATGTAAGAGCCAATCTGTGATTTAATTGACACAGCACTAATGCCTCTAGGAACCCTAACCCCAGGGTGGCCTATGCTGCAGAAAACTGGGATATAAGAGTAAAATTAAATCATGAAAACACAAAGGAAAAATATTGTGAGGAAGAGGAAAGGGGGCAATTGTCTAATGAGGCTGAGGGGCCTATTCAGGGAACTTACCAACCAAGTCAGACTTTTAAAAGACACGTACAATCTTCTTGTAGAAAGAAGATTAAAGTGAGTACAAAGGCATGTCTTGGTTCTGTAAGAATATCATTCTGTGTGTCAAAGCTCAGAATGAGCCAGAATAGCTAAAGGCAACAAAAAAGGTTGTTTTCTTTTAGCAGGAGTGGTGAGAGTAAGCATGGTAAAGTGGCTAGAGAGATGGATTTGGAGTCCAGAGAATAAATGGGACAATGGACAAATAGATAGTATCAGAGGACAATAGAAGGCACGGCTTCTCAATTTTTATTTTGCTTCTCTTTTCTCTGCCAAGAAAAATAATCTTTGTGCTGGAAAAGCCTGAACAAAAAGTGGCTTAGAGAGAATTAATACCCAAGATAAAGAGGGAGAGTATAAAAGAGTTCCTATAGCTTCTCTTGATGAGTTGAAATCGCCAGGTCAAGACAGACTGACTACATCTTAAGTAACTGAAAGAAAGGATGGGTATGATGCCAAGCCACTGTCTCTGATCTTTAAAAGATGGTGGCAAATGAAATAGGGACCACAGAGGGAGAGAAAACGTAGAGAGAATTCATGAACCAACTTAGATTTTTTTTTTTATGTAGAAGGTGGAAGCAAGGCCTAATCCTGTAATGTTTCAGGCATACTGAGAACAACAAAGAGGGGCTCGGAGCTTTTGTTTCTGTTTTTGTAATTTATAAAAAAGCAGTGGATATAGAGAGCTAGTCTGGTTAGGAAAATGAGGGATCAAGTCTAATGTCGATACACAAATACTAACTCTGTGACCCCTACATAAACCCCTTAACCTCCAGGGCTCTAGGCCAATAGTGTCCAACTCAGATGGACATGGATTCCTGCAAGCCCCATACTGACTTCATTGTATTTTTATTTATTTTGTTAAACATTTCTCAATTATATTTTAATCTAATTCTGCCACACTCTTAAGAGTCAAGGGGTCTCGAGTTTACACTTCTGTTCTCAGCAGTTCTCTAAGCTGATCTGCCTTAGCACATTTCTCCCTGAGAATTTGCTATCCCAAAGAAATCCTAGATCCAATCCATTCCTATTTTTGGCTATATTGGGGAAAAGAAGGTTGGACAATTATAAGGAATACCATCTCATAAAGCCAAGAGAAGCCACAAAAGATAAAGCCAGTTTACCTGTCTTACTGGAAAGCTTTGCAAGCTATATAACTAATCCCAAGAGCATTTAAGGATGAAAAATGGAAAGAGAATTACAGAAAGAAGAAAAATGGAAAAGATTTGCAAAAAACATTTTGACAGATTGGTTATTTGTTTCTTCACCACCCGCATTAAGGATATTGAACTAACCATCACACTTAGACCCTAATATCATAATCCCTGAAGTGCTAACAGGGGAAGTAGAAATGGTACTAGAGATAATGATGGGAGGGAAAGCAAGAGGATAGAGAGAGGTGGTCCATTCTGGAGATGATACCATTATGAGGCCCCTGACAGTCTGAGATAGAAGATGTATCGGAAAGAAACATTCCAAAGGCATGGAAGAGATTCTCAAACCTTGCCAGTACTTCCAGAATAAAAAAAAAAGAACATCTACTGACCTATGTGCCAAATTTTATTATGATCCATTTGCACATGAATTGAGGGCACCCTGGGGAAAGCATTAGTAGGGAACTAGTAAGTGTGGGTCAGTCAACAAGTATTTATTGAATACTTAGAATGTGTCAGGCACTGTATTAAGGCAAAAGTAGTGCCAGCCTCCATGAAACACACAGTCTAATGAGGGAGATGAGGGCAGCTAGGTGGCACAAAGGATGGAGTGCCGGGCTTAGAGTCACCAAGATTCAACTTCATGAATCAAAATTGAGTCACAGACACTTATTAGCTGCGTGACCCTGGGCAAGTCACTTAACCTTATGTGCCTCAGTTCCCCATCTGAAATGAGTGAAGGAAATGGCAAACCACTCCAGTATCCCTGCTATGAGAACTCCAAGTGGTATCCCAAAGAGTAGGACATGACTGAACAATAATGAGAAAGAGAAAACCTATAGGGTAAATTGGAAGCAAGGCACTAGCAGTACAGGGGACGTAAATGATGCCTGACAATTTAACATCTCTATGGTCTCTCAGTTGACAAAGATGTCAAGAATTTAAGATCCACTATATTTATTGTTCATTGATTAAAAAAATTTTTTTTTTAATTTTTTAAATTCTACTTTGAAGGCTTTTTTTTATAACAAGGTGTCTTCCCATCCGTATAACAAGATTATTCAAAATTCTTTAGAAGATAGAACAAGAAATAACCCTTCTTAGTAACTCTCTGACAATAAACATTGTGCAAAGCATAAAACAGGGAAAGAAATGCTCACCAAAAGTGTTTGCCATTGGAATTAAGGAGATACAGCCCAGAGGCCAGGTCAAGAAGGTATTTCCTGGAGATTATGAGGAGGGATGCTCTAAATCTTCCCACTTGTGAATGACTCTGTTAATTACCGTACATGAAGTTCCAAGACATTTCAAAGCCTCCTAGAAAAGATCTGTAATCAGTCAATGAAATCTGTCCTGTCCACTCAGGAAAGGCCAAATATGAGAACAAAGTTCATTACACAGATTTTAATATGTGTCCAAATGGATACTTTACAGAACTTGTCCAACAGTGTATCTGCATTATTATATGTGTACATATATGTGTGCATGTGTGCACACACGTACAAGTGTGTGTCTGTGCATATATACATGTGTATACACACGTACATACCGTGTTTCCCCGATAATAAGACACTGTCTTATTAGTTTTTTGGACAGAAAAACACCAGAGGGCTTATTTTCAGGGGAGGGCTTATTTTAATGAACATTGACAGCAATTTTAATAAACAGGTAAATGTGAACAAAAAAATGTACCTTTATTCAATAAGCAAATCACTGGGGAAAAACAGAATGACGCGCTCACTGCTGCAGCTCTGATTGGATGCATCTCGGAGCGCGGCATGCGTTTCACTGGGGGGGGGGGGAACGGTGCATACAGAGGGTACCGCAATGTAGCGTGTAGCTCAGGGGATCACCTTCACTACAGTAGCAATCTCAATAGGGCTTATTTTCGGGGGAGGGCTTATTTTAGAGGAATCTTACACAGTAAGGGGAGGGCTTATTTTCGGGATAGGTCTTATTATCGGGGAAACACGGTATATACACTCATACATCCTAAATATAATCTCGGGTCAATGGCCAGGCATAAGAAAGAAAGAGGAAAACAGGCTGAATTGCTTTCAGGAAATTTCAAAGTACTTGCATCTTTTATTAACTTCAAGCTCCCTATAACAGCCAAGGCCCATTTTTACAAGGCAAATATTTTTTCAGTGTCTGTATAGCAAGCCAGACAAGGAAGACCACTGCCTTCAAATAACTGATGACGATCACACAGAGGGCAATGGAAAGACAGATGTTTGGTGTAAAGAGGCTGTGACATTAGCTAACAAGGCACTTGAAGGAGGACAGGAGTAAAAATATCATCGAGGATTTTATGACAGAAAGAGAACATGATGTGTGACTCCAAGGATGTGAATTTGAGTGGGGGAGGGGGGGAGTTAGAAAAAGAGAGTTAGAAGAGAAGTTAGAAAGGGAGTATGTGGGGTTAAAAATAATCATTTCTGTTTCAAGAATGTTGATTTTGAGCTAACTACAGGACAATTAGTTTGAAATGTGCAATAGGCAGTTTGCAGACATGTTGCTTGTCATGTAGGCCTGGGATGTAGGAGAGATTCAGGCTGAATAAATGGATGTGAGAGTCCCCTTCATAGGCAGGATAATTATACCCATGTGAGCTGATGAATTTACCAAGAAACAGAGTGTAGAGAAAGAGGAGAATAGAATCCAAGACTGAACCTTGTGCAGCAAGAGAATGTAGAAATCATCTAATTGACTTTCTGTTTGACCCCCAATAAGAGCTAATTGTCATAGCTAGCAATTATCTAGCACTTAAAGCTTTGCAAAGCCTGTTCCCACTAAACCACATTACTTCTTATGGCCTTCCCCAGTAGGCTGGGCCACTGGAATTGTCAGTGACCCCCCCCCCAAGAATCCAAACCAGCCCTTGGCCTTTCCCTGTCCTGAAGGCTCCTTGGGTTTGATTTCTTTCCATCCCTCCCTCAAAGGTATGAAGTGTATCCTCTTCACTCAGAAAGACCAAACGTGAGAACAAAGTTCATTACATAGATTTCAATATGCATCCAAATGAATACTTTATAGAACTTGTCCAACAGTGTGTATGCATGATTATGTGTCTGTGTGTGTGTGTGTGTGTGTGTGTGTATATATATGTGCATGATGTGTGTAAGATGTTTACCATTTATTTTGGAAGTCTGTAGTTAAAATTTTCAAAAAGTTCATAAGCCCCTTAAGACTTGACTCTGCAGTTATAGGCACCTGCCATCAGTTGCCTCAGTCTTACAGTCATAGTATCTATGACCTAGAGCCAGAAGCACCTGAGAGGCCATCTAGTCAACCCTCTCATTTTAGAGATGGAGAAACAAAGCCCTGGAGGACTATGTGACTTATCCACAGTCCTAAACATCCAAGGTGGGATTTGACCTCAGATTCTCTGGGTCTAAAGTCAGTACTGTCTCCCCTACATCATGAAACTTCAAAATTCACATGTGTTTTTTGTTTTGTTAACACAAATTTAAATTAGTTACAGCAAAGAATCGTAATTCACCAGACCTGGAGTGGCACTAGGAAAACCTTGGCTGAAGAACAGGCTTCGTAAAAAAAAAAATCTGGACATCCCACAAGTGAAAACCAGAGCCAACAGTGGGGTATAATCATCATGCCAAACTTTCCATTGCCCTCTATAAATGTCATGCCAAACTTTTTCCTTCCCATTTTTTTCAAGAAACCCTAGAATGCCTTGCTGTTGGCCTAAACCCAAGCATTAGAGAGAAACAAATTATCATTAGAAAATGATGAGAGACAAACAAGTGATTTGCCCCTAGCTTAGTATGGGATGAGGACCAGATTGAGCTGTTTTGACAGATTTATTGCGTAGCCAAAGAAAAGCATCAGTAGTATTAAATGTGACATTCAACAAGCTATATATCACCATTCTTTTTCTATTAATGCTTATTATTACAACACATATTTAATAAGTATTATCACTGAAATAAGCTTGTATCCTATCTCAATTCCCAGATATATATCCTAAATTACATATGGGAAATGATGAGAAGTTGAACCTGAGATAGTTTGAAAATGCTAGTTAGGGTTATTTATCCAACACGTGTCTGTTTGTCACACAGACACATTTTAATAATCCTTTGATGATTTGTAAATTTTTCAATAGGAATTGTTCTAGGAATTCATTAAGATCTGTAAGCTGTTTCTTTGCACTTGCATAGAATTTTTCATCTAATATTGTTGTCAGTGAAAAGTGGAGAAGGTCTTGAGGGGAGGTGGGAGCACATGAGCCTGTATTTTAAGTGTTATTACCATTTGTTCTCTGGAGCACTTAAAAGAGATTCCACCTACTCTATTTTATATAAAGGCTCTTGTTATTTTGAACAGAGACAAGGTTAAAAGGATTTCATATAATACTAATGAGAGTAGATGTTACTAGAAGAATCTTGTTCTGGGTGGTGCATTTTATGAAGGATGCTTGAAAGCTGGAGAGTGTCCAGAGAAAGGCATCCAGGATGGTTAAAGGCCTCATGGTTATGGTACAAAGGAAAGAGAATTGACTCTGGAGTCAAAGTATCTGGATTCAAATCCTGACTCTGGTGCTTACTATTTGTATGGCCTTGGACAAGCACCTTTACCACCCTGGGCATTGATTTCCTCATCTATAAAATAAGGGAGGATGGACTAGAACTCTGAGGTTCCTTCCAGAACTAGATGTAGAATGACATTATACATACAAAGATGACGTGGAAGGAAGTAGAGGCATCTTTAGCTTGGAGAAGGGAAAACTCGCCATAGGGAACATGGTAGCTATCTTCAGATATTTGGAGGGCTGTTACAGGGAAGAAGGATTAGACTTGTTCTTTTTCCTCCCGTAGACAAAACTAGGAGCAAGGGTTAAATGCAAAGAGGAAAACTTATCTTGAAATCAAGACAAACTTCTAATAATAGTTCTGCGCAGAGTGTAATGGGCTGCTTCAGGAGGAGGTGGGTTCTCCATTAGAAGTTTTCAAGAAGAAGCTAATAATTGGTATCCTTGTAAGGTGTGTTCTTTGGGGGCATCAATTGGACTACTGAGGGCCTGAAATTTATGCTTGATATCAATAAACATGCCTGCTACGTGCCCACCACTGCCCTAAGCACTGAGGACATAGAACGAAGAAAAGATTCCTTGCCCTCAAGGAGCTTACAATCTAATGGAGGAGACAAGATGCAAAAAAATTTTTACAAAGCAAGTAATATGCAGGATAAATAGGAAATGGTTGAAAGAGAGAAGGCACTGGAATTGAGAGGGTTTGGAGGAGGCTTCCTGTAGAAGGTGGGGTTTTAGTTGGAACTTAAAGAAAGCCAGAGGGAGGTTGGCGATCAGAGTGGGGTAGGGAGGGAGAGCATTCCAGTCATGGCATCAGGAAGGGAAAATGGCCAGAGCAAAGAGTTGGGGTGTCTTATTCATGTGATGACCAGGAGGTCAATATCACTGGATCAAAGAGTTATATGCCAGGGAGTAAGGTATAAGAAGATTGGAAAGGTGGGAGGGAGGTATGTTATGAAGGGCTCAGGGCCAAGCAGAGAATTTTGTGTATGATCCTGGAAGCAATAGGAAGCCACTGGAGTTTATTGAGTAAGGGGGTGATGTGATCAGACCTGCACTTTAGGAAATCACTTTAGTGGCTGAATGGAGGATTGGAGTAACTGTGGAGAGACTTGAGGCTGAGGTGGGCAGATCCACCATCAGGCTATTTGTCCAGGTGTAAGGTGATGGAGGCATTCTCTAGAGTGGAGGCAATGCCAGAGGAGGGGAGGGAGCATATTCCAAAAATGTTGCAAAGGTGAAATCAACAGGCCTTGGCAACAGATGGACATGGGGGAGTGAAAGATAGTGAGGAATCTAGGATGCATCCTAGGTTGTAACCCTGAGAACTGCGAGGGTGGTGTTACCCTTTACAGTCTCAGGGAAGTGGAGTGGGGAAAAGTTTAAGAGGAAAAGGTAACTAGTTTTGTTTTGGACATAATTGAGTTTAAGATGGTCACAGACATCCGGTTCAAGATATAGGAAAGGTAGTTGGAGATGTGAAATTGGAGGTCAGCAGAGAGATTGGGGCAGGATAGGAAGATTTGAAAATCTTCAACATGGAGATGGTAATTAAATCCATGGGAACTGATGAAATCACCAAGTAGTATAGAGGGAGAAGAGAAGAGGGCCCAAGATAGAACTCTAAGAGACACCTACATGTGGCCAATCCAGCAAAGGAGACAGAAAAGGAAGAGAACCAGGAGGGAATGATGTCTCAAAAATCTAGAGAGAAGAGAGTCTCAGGAAGAAGAGAGTGATCAGCAGTATCAAAGACTGCAGAGATGCCAAGGAGAATGAGGATTGAGAAAAAGGACATTGGATTTGGCAACTCCAAGATCGGCTATAACTTGGGAGTGAGCAGTTTTGGTGAATAGTCAGGTCAGATTCAGAAAACTTGCTAATAAGTAGTGCTATCCAAAGTGGAAAGGGCTGCTTCAGGAGACAGTGGATTTCCCCTCCTTTGGAAGTCTTCAGGAAGAAACTGGAGATGAGTGTACTTAGGGGGTTGTTCTTTGGGGCATGAGTTGGTCACTAAGGAACCTCCAACCTCCCAAATTCTGTGATGCTGTAAGTTTTTCATGGTCTGTTTCTCTATCTATAAAATGAAGAGGAAGATAGTAGGAAGAGACAGGGTAGGCATAATTCTGGCCTCCGACTTACCCTCCTGGAGATTTCAAATACTCAGGTTTTTGTTTTATTTTGTTGTTGTTGTTTTCAAAATAATCTTTGAAAAAGTTCTTGTCACAGTTTCAAAATACACACATGTACTCATCATCCCCACCCATATACACAATCCCCACTTCCACACATCACCCACTTAAACCCACACCCTTACCAAGCATACAGACTTAGCTCCCTACTCACTCTCTCCTTCACATATACACATAACCCTCCACCCCCACGGGTCCCTGACTGCACGCTTCAGAAGGCCAGTTGTTTCTTCAAAAATATTCATTGTAAGCTTTGAGAGTACACTGTATCTACTTTTTAAAGTAATACAGACTCCCACATAGTGCAGAAGTGTTCATTTTAAGAGCAGCAGAGCCGAATGGGGATGGTACTTAACAGTTTATTACTATATAATATATACTATATAACTATATAAGAAACAGTTTCAGTGTGCAGCCCCCACTCCCTCAGCCACAGGTAACTTTGTAACAGTTTTCACATTGCAGTCAAGGTCCCAGGGCAGGGACCCCCACCTGCAGCCCTTTGAGGACCTAGAGGGCTACAGGTGGCCTTGAGACCAAAGCTCCCCACACCTGGCCCAGGGCTTCTTAAGCCTCAAAATTTAAATAGAATTTTAGACAAAGAGCCAGCTGGCACCAGAGACTGTCCTGGGGAGGGGAGAAGATAATAATGTTGTAAGAACCAGAAAAACTAGGCTGTTTCTGTAATTGGTGGTCAAGGACATGGGGGAACTTGAGATTAATTGTGCCTGTCCAGCAAAAAGCTGGGGCAGTGGAGTAAAGTACAATACCCAGGCTCTGGCTTTATCACATGCATCTTTGAGGAGCTGTGGCTGTACCAGTCAAACCTGTTCACTCAGTATTCTAGCTAACTCGTCTCCTATCCGGATGCCCTCAGAGGGAGAAATCATCCCCCAAAAAAGATAGGAAAAACACAGAAAGACTGAAGTGGAGGGAACTTCACAGGTCAGCTACTCTAGCCTCTTCATAATAGATCAGGAAACCAAGGCCCAGCTTCTACTGATATAGTCATGCTCATACCCAAGGAGCCCAAGTCTTAGATTCCCCATCTGATATTCTTTCCACTGTATCATGCTGCTATTTAGTCACTGCTACAGGTGCCTATTCATCTTAGGGTCAGCAGAACATAAATTTCTATCAAGAAGGAATCTATTCTAACTTCCCCCCCCCCCATTTTACAAATGAGGGCACTGAAGGTAAGAGTTTTAAGTGACTGCCTGTGGTTGCACAGTGAGCATTAGAGGTAATGTGTTGGTGTTGGAGTCGAAAAGACCTATATTTAAAATCCTATGCCCTATGCCATCCTGTGCTTCTTGAGGAGCAAATAGCATCTGGCTTCTTACAGATTGATTTGGGTCTTAACCAAGATGGTTTGACACATTGTGCCGTGTTAATCAGAACTGGGGTAAAGGCTTGTTCAGGCAGCAATTCCTGGTAGAAAGCAGTGGGGAGCAGTGAAATAAATGACCAGTGATTGGAATCACTGTTCATGAACAACCCCAGAGTTGACCATTTCATTACTGGGTCAATAGACTCCAAATATCTGCCCTTCTCTCAGTGCTATTCAGCATATTTATTAATGACTTGAAAACCGTCATGGATGGAAAATCTACCAGATTTGCTTGTAATTTGAAGCTTGGAGGGATAAATAACACATTGGTTGACAGTTAAAACCCAGAAAGATTCTGACTAGATCTAGGCTAGAACACAAGGCCCAATCAAATAGGATAAAACTTATTATCAATAAATGGAAAAGGCCACGCCTAAGTTCAAAAAGTTGATACCAATCAGCAAAAAGCTGATCAGGATGATGAAGTTTTCAAGGTATCATATGTGAGGGTTAGCTCAAGGAACTAGAAATATTTAGCCTAGATAGGAAGGGACTTTGGGGAAAATAATCAGCAAGCATTTATTAAATACCAACTGTATAACAAGTTGTTGTTTGTTCTTTGTTCTCAAAGAAGACCAGGAAGGTGATGCCATGACTTGCAAGTGAATTGGATTTGAGTGAGGGAGGTCTATGCAAAGTCACCAGCCTCATTTTCTCCTCTGGAGCCATCTGGGTCCAATGGCATGATATCAATCAGGAAGACTAGAGATGACCCTGGACACTGTGGGAGACCTTGGCCTTTTTAAGCTAAGGTCTTTCCCAGTTGTCAATACTGTGCTAGGCACTGGGGATACAAAAAAAAAAAGACATACCCCTGCCCTTAAGGAGCTTACATTCTGTCTTCAAATATTTGAAAGGTTGTCACATGAAAAAAGAATCTGATTTGTTCTGAGTGACCAGGACAGGACTAGGAGCAAGAGGTAGAAGCCACAGAGACAAAACTCTCAAATTGATGTAGGGAAAATTTTCCTAACAGTTGTTGGTTAGGCTCTCAGTCATGTCTGACTCTTTGTGACTCCGTGGACAATAGCATGCCAACACTGTCCGTTGGGTTTTCTTGGCAAAGAGTCTGGAGTGGTTTGCCATTCCCTTCTCTAGTGGATTAAGGCAAACAGAGGTTAAGTGACTTTCCCACTGTCACACAGCTAGTGAATGTCTTGAGGCCAGATTTGAGCCAGGTCTTTCTTACTCCAGACCCAGGGCTCTAGCCACTGAGGCATCTAGCTGCTCTCTTACAGAACTACCTAAAAGTGGAATGAGATGCCTTAGGAAGTAGAAGTCTGCAAGCAAAGACTGGATCACTACTTGTCAGAGACGCTGCGGATAGGATTTTGTTAAAGTATGAGCTGAATGAGATAGCCTCCAGAGTTCCTTCCAACTCTAGGATTCTGAGATTCTGAAATAAGATCATCTTCCATCTCTCATATGCTAGATCAGTGCTTCTTAAACTGTGGGTTTCAACCCCATATGGGGTCATGAAAAATTTGGCAACAGTAGAAGGTTTCTGAAAGTGCAACAGCCAGAAACTGATTCAAAATCAAACACGTAATGAATCCGAAGTGTTTTTGGCAGCACTTACCTGTGTTGCATCTTGCAACTTCACTGCAGCCTTGGTTCTGAACACACAGCATGCACACTTTGCACTGTGTGTGCCCTCAGTGCCAGCCAGTGCTGACAAAACATGAAAAGGGGTCAGGAGTGGAAAACATTGAAGAAGCCCTGTTCGAGATTACTGTATGTTCAAACTACCTGTTTATACTATAGTTATATATTAAGTTCTTAGAGGGATGGGACCACATCTTCATCTTGTATCCTTCTCAGTAACTTACTAATCTATGCAGACTAGGTACTCAATATGATGAATGCCTTACTCCCATAGTCTGGAGTCTCAGTTTTCAAAAGGTTCTTCTCACTGGGACACCTACTGTCAATTAGTCATCACCAGTTAATTAGCCCCTATAGTGCATTTATGAATGCTTCTCTGTCTGCCCTTTGTACAAATTCAATTAGATCAACACCCTTGCCCATAGCCCAGTTTTCTGAGTCTAAATCAAAGGCTTCCCACATTAGCAAGAGAAGTGAACAGATAATCCACTCACTATACCTGCCACCCTTCTGATGTACTGAAATGCTGCACAGCACTTAGGTGGGATGAATAGAGTCATTGGGTAATGTAAGCTTTATTTGCATTTGTGTACTCTGTGTACTTTGTGTTCTCTTCATAAAGGTCTTCAACATTTTCCCCTCCTTTAAAGATATTTAAGTAATTTTAAAAGAAATTCTTAAACTTTCTTGTATTGGGAAGAAAAAGTCACCATTGTTTTCTTTTCCTTAGGAAAACCTCTTCTTTGTGATGGAATATCTCAATGGAGGAGACCTGATGTACCACATCCAAAACTGCCACAAGTTTGATCTTTGTAGGGCCACGTAAGTGCCATCTAATGGTTAGAATTTTCCTCATTACCGTGGCTGCTAAATGTGTATTGAGTGACCAGAGGGCAGAAAGCACTAACTCAACCCAAGCATAATGGATAAAAAAAAAAAAATGTCCTCAGTCAGGAAAACTTTACCCTGTCTAGGTAGCTTTGGTTTGGTTACTTTCTTAGTGATGCCAGCAGCTCTCTAAAATGATAATAATTGCATAATGACTCTTTATTTGCATTGGTAAAAGGAACTTTGTCACTGGAAGTTCTCTCTCCTTAACTGTTTGCTGCACACCTCCAACCAGATTCTCCATGGTCATCACAAACTCAACATGTCCAAAACCAGAACTCATTATCTTCACTCCCTGCATCTGCCTTTGTTCCAAATCTCTCAGTTCCTTTGAGGGCAATACCATCTCCCTAGTTATTATTTTCCCAGTCACTACAGCCAAATTCCAGGATAAAATTCCACCTCGGGGAATGTGTCCAATAGGAAAGCACTCTCTTGTGAGGCTTCCACTGTGAACCTTTATTGTTTTACCTTTCCTGGTCTTTAAATTTGCCAATTAATTTCTTACCAAGCTTGTAACTATGTTCATTTCTACATAATTTGGACAAGTACCCTGTGAGTTTAGGTCAACTTGACTGGACTCAGTGCTTGGGGTGCGGGGAAAGAAGAATGTTGAAGTCTGGCACCATGGAAAGAACAGTAGACTTGGAGACAAAAGCTCTGTATTCAAATCCTCTTTTTTCCATGTCACTGAAACACAAAGTCAAAAGAGATCTCAAAACTCAACTATTCCAATCAAGATCTAAATAAGAATCTTTACTATATGCTCCACAAAGTGGCAATCTAGAAACTATTTGATTGAATACTTCTGGTGACAGGAGAACTCACTACACCTTCTGAGGCAGATTTCTACTTTTAAAAAACTGTAATTGTTAAGAAAGTTTTCCTTATATGGGGCCAGAAACGGCCTTTATGTCTTCCATCTGTTGCTATTAGCTCAGCCCCCTGGGGCCAAGCAGAGCAAGTCTCATCCCTGCCTTCCAGGAAGGATTCCAGCCCTTCAGATACTTGTAGTCAATTTTTATGGGCTCCTGAGCCTTCTCCTTCCCAGACTAAAGGTATCCAGTCTTCTTTGGCATGGGCACCAGTTCTTTCATCATCTTGGTCACCCTCCTCCTAATATACTTGTCTGTCCACGTCTCTGCTAAAATGTGCACAGAAGTCACCAGATGTACCACCAGAGGACATAATCAGATGAGGGCAAAGATTAATGGAACTAGTTTCCATTATGGATACTTGGCCTCTCAGTGCAGCCTGAGAACATGTTAGCTTGGTTGTCTATTAACATCCCATTGTCTCAGATTGAGCAGGCAATCTACCTAAATTCTAGATGGCAAGCTCCTTGAGGGTAAGGACTAACTTTTCCCTCTTTTTATATCCCTTCACTTAGGACAGTGCCTGGCACATAGGAGGTGCCTAATAAATGTTTATTAATTGATTCTGTATTTTTTCACACATATTATTATCTAGCTACTCCTCTACTTTCCTGTACTAGAACAGTTTATTTTCAAACCCAGACATTGGATTTTATGTACATCATTATTAAATTTCCTCTTACGGAATAGTTCTAATCTACAAGATTTTATTGGTTCCTGAGTCTTTTATCAAGCATGATTATCTAACCCTTCTAGCTTTGTGCAAAAGAGAGATATTATAAGTATGCCCTCTATGGTTTCATCCAAGGCACTGATGAAAATACAGCACAAAACCAAGGACAGTTCCCTTTGATATTCCAAGAGAGAACTATCTCCAGTTTGAGATCTCAGTGATGATTACTCTTTGGCTCCAACTTTTAACCAAGTCTGAGTCAAATTAATTGTATTATCATCTAGCCTACCTTTTTTCTTCTTGTTCGAAATGACAGCAATCCAGCCTTTCTTCCAACTCTTCCACAAGGACCATATGAAAGATTGTTGTTAAATGCTTTGCTGAAATGCTGCGTCTAGACATTCTCTGATCTTGTTGTACCGTCTGAAACTGAAGTGGTTTGTTATTTCCTTCCCCAGCTCATTTCACAAATGAGGAAACTGAGGCAAACAAGGTTAAATGACTTGCCCAGGGTCACACATCTAGGAAGTGTCTGTGGTCAGATTCAAACTCAGGAAGAGGAGTCTTCCTGACTCTAGGCCTGGCATTCTATCCACTGCACCACCTTAGCTGCCCTTTCCCTGATTTACTGGCCTAGTTATACTATGAGCAAAGGAAACAAGGTTATTCTGTCAAATTTTTTTTAACTCCCAATGATCACTGACTGCTTCCCTTTTCTAAATGCTTACAAGCCATATCTCTAAAAGATATTCTTAAATCCTGCCAGGTGTCAAAGTCAAACACATCAGAGTATAATTTGCATACTCCACTTTGTTTACTTTTTGAAAATCAGAACATCTGCCTGTTACCAGTTCTGTAGCATCTTTTCTCATCCTCCACAATCCTGCAGAGATCATTGTTGATGGCTCAGAATCACATCTGATGCTTTTTAATACTCTGAAAATGTAGTGTAAATTTAACCAAGCCTAGTAACTTGAACTCCTTAAGAACAGCTGTGTACCTATGTGCTTCAAAGAAATGTTTAAAATATTAAAGATAATACTTTGGATATTTCTAATCATAAGTGGTCATCTCTGAAAATCTAATTTTTATAATTTTATTAAAACCACAAAAGAAAAAAATGTATATGCCATTCAGTTCAAAAGTAGCCTGGAAAAACAGTTGTTTAAAATGCTTCAGTAATGATTCCTGGTTCTCAATCTTCCCCCCAGGTTTTATGCTGCTGAAATAATTCTTGGACTACAGTTCCTTCATTCCAAAGGTATCATCTACAGGTATGTTCTGTTCCTTTAAAATTAGTAGGTTTTTTTAAAAATTCTGCTTAATTCATCAGAGTTGCACTGACCCAACTGACTGACCATCTGTTTGGCAAGGAGGCAGCATGCCTTCATGGTTGGATATTCTGTACCTATATCTTGTGTACATACATCAGTGATTTAAGAATCTGGGATTTTGTCATTTTGGGAGCTCTCTCTATTATGCACTCTTAGCCTAAAATTTAGAGAGGTTAAGTGACTTGGTCCATGATGGTACAATGAAGCAATATTTGAAACTAGGCTTTCTTGATTGCAAGTTTAGCACTCTATCTACAGGGCCACCCTGCCTCTCAGAATTTAGTATCTATCCAGAAAAATGGTACCATATTACTACCTTTTCCATCATTTCTTCATCTTCTTAACCCTTTCTTTTTTATCCCCTCACCTTGGTGCTGCTTGCTTCTTCACATCTATTTATGTTGGAGACAATTTTTCTATTTTAAAATTTCATTCTTGCTTCTTTGCATGCAATTCTATAAGAGGTCAAATGTTCTAAAGGTGGGGGGAGGAAAAAATGGAAATGTCACTGAAAGAAGAAGCAGAAGATTCATCTTCCTAAGTTCAAATCTGACCTCAAATACTTACTAGCTGTGTGACCCTGGGCAAGTCACTTAACTCTGTTTGCTTCAGTTTCCTCATCTATAAAATGAGCTGGAGAAAAAAATGGCAAACCACTCTGGTATCTTTGCCAAGAAAAACCCAAATGGGGTCACGAAGAGTCAGACATGACTGAAAATGACTAAACAAGTTAACAACAATAACAAAAAAGGTTTTATGTTCACCACAGAAAGAAATTCTGTACTCCGCACTTTAGACACAAACCTGCCAAGAACAATTTGTATTAAATTTGAGTAAGCATTTGTGCTTAGAGAAAAACAGTACCAAAGACAGACATTCCAGAACCTACCCTATGACTCTGAAAATCTCTAACACAAACCATTCCACAGTTACAGTTATATTATTCACAAACAACAAATGAAACTCCACAAAGAGATAAAATATAGTTGTCATACTCCAGGTAAAGTTCAATTAACAGGTTGCATCATAAAAACTAAAATTTAATTTTTTTTAAAAAAACCAATAGTCATTTCACTTTTTGGCATACAATTAAAAGAATCATTTTCCTGAAACCATTTAGTCTCTTTTTGATCACTCCCTTTAAGGATGCTAATTTTCAACAGGTCCAAGGTAGAGATACTTCCCCAGAAGTAATCAAGATTTCTTTCTTCCTTAGTTTGATGATTACCATAATCTCATTAATGTGGATCAAACCAGAGCTCCTATCCCTAGTGTAGTCTCTGTCCTAATTACTTCATGTAGAAGGCCTTTCTTGGGATGATCTAGAGAAAAGGGAGCAGGCCTCCTTTTGGAACTGACAGTTAAAGAAAGGCTGATAAGATTTCTCTTCCAGATTAATCCAAAGGCTTCAGATAATTTGAAAATATGTACAGGGAAGAAAGAAGAAGAAGGGCTAGTCTCCTTCCATACACATCAGTGTACTCTATTTAAGAAACAGTTTTAAATGAATTTTAGAAAGATTTCCATCAAGAATGGTTAAATAGAACTTTGGGTGCCTAAAGGAATTTAGTTTTAATTATTCAGGAAACATACTTATGTGGAACATCATTTTGACAATAAATTTCAAATTTTTATCATGTTTGTGCTATATACTAGGTACTATACTAAGTACTAGAGATAGAACAATATCGCACTCCATGCATTCAAGGGGATTGTTTTATAAGAGCTAGGAGTAGGTAGGGGAGGGGGAGAATGAATATAAATAAGTATAATATAAAGTAGATGGAAACAGACGCCAAGAAAAGTTGTAGAAGGAGAATCATTAGGACTTGACAAGTGATTATAATATAAGGAGTGAGAGAGAGGGAAGGGTCAAAGATGACTGAGGTTTCAAGATTGAGTGCCTGGAAGATTGTAGTATCTTCAGTGGGAAAAGGTGTAGGGAAAGTTTAAGGGTAGGGAATAAATCATTTTAGACATTATTCACAGCCATTTCCAAGTTCTAGAGACAATCACAACCCATACTCACAGAGAATTTAGCCAGGTATAATTATGGATGATAAAAAAATGACAGATTTTTTTTATACCAATATAGAACAGGCCAGCAGACCTGAGATCAAACTGGTTGTTTGATCTCAAAAAAGAAAAACCCCAATAGTCAAGTCAACATATCAAAAATATGGTCAACTCCACTAGACCTGTAGACTGGTCTTAATGATGCTGAAACTTTGGTGTTTATACTGTTTTATGCCCAGGGGAAAAAACAAACAAAAGGAGTTGGCACCCTTTGCCACCAATCCAAGGTGATCAAGGGAAATTATGAATAAGGTATGTAAGAGGAAAGGTAGGGATTTATTCCATTAGTGATAACTGGTTTGCACCTATGGATTGATTAGTTGTTTCTGTCTTTATGACATCATTACCCATCCCCACCCCCAACCCTCTCCCTCCAAGGAAGGTACCTAGTCTGATCAAAGTACCACAGATAAGGTAAATTTGTGGTGCTTCTGGGAAATCCAGACAGAAATGTCTAGAAGACAATTAAGTTGCAGAGGTGGAATTCTGGGCAGAATCTGGAACTGGGAGTCATCCACACCGAAATGATCATTAAACTCCAGAAAACAAGGGAGATCACCAAAGAAGAGAATAAAGAGAGACAAAGGCAAAAATCAGGCCTAGGTTACAGATTTAGGAAATCCCCATGATTAGAGTCAGAAGAAGATGGTGAACCATAGGAGACTAAGACTCCTTTTATCTGGTCAAACAAGTAACAAGCAGACTAGGCTGTCTTGGAAACTGAGAGAAGAGAAAATTATCTAAGGAGAATGGGGGAAGATTGTTAGCAGTCTTGAAAGCTGAAGATATATCAAAGGGGATGAAAAATTTTAAAAGGTCATCAGATATAGAAAATGAGATTATTAATGACCTGATTAAGCAGTTTGAGCAACCTAGTAGGATTAGAGAACAGACTGCATAGAAATAAGAGATAAAGGAATAATGTCAATTCCTTGGGATGGGGGACTATTTTCATTTTTTACTTTGTACCTTTAGGCCTTTATTGGCCTATCACAGTGCTTGGCACCTTGTAAACATATACGTGATAATGCTGCTGAATTAAATTAAGTTGGGTGGGTAATGAAGGAATAGACACAGACTGTAGTTGACTAAAATACTATGGCAACAGAAGAGAGGAGACGTGGAATAATAACTTGAAACAATGGCAAACTCAAGGGAGGTTTTGTTAAAATTAGAGGAGACTGGAGTCTGTAAGTAGCAGGAATGAACTAACAGATAGAGGTGGACAGTGAAAAGGATAGAGAATAATCAGTCAAATTCATAGAGGAGAAGGGAAGGACAGGATAAGGAATACAAGTACAGGGGCTAACACTGACAAAGAGCAAAGTTTCTTTCTCCTCTGAGACTAGAGCAAAGAAGGAAAAGATGGGGAAAGATGTAGAGAGGTTTAGAAATAAGGAAGAGAAGTGATGAGGAGCCTTACAGTGATTATTGGCCTTGATATTTTCAGTAAAGTAGGAAGTGGGATCCTCTGCTGAGACAAAAGCAATTAGAGGTGGTCCTGGGGACTTGAGAAAAGGAAAATGTATGGAATAGCTCATCTTAGGTGTCACTGTGATAATCAGTCAGACCTTGACAATGACAAATAAATGAAGCAAAAGTTCTTCGGATACAGATTATGAAACTGTTCTTATGGGATAGTTTTATAGCTTCACCAACTTTAAAAAAAAAAACCCACTGAAACAGTATTTGTCAAAATCGTGTATCTTTTCTATGAAAAATGAAAACCTTCAGAACAGATTTCTAATGAGGGTTAGCAAAAGAGGATTATATATAATGTTGCAGTTGAAAAGCATTGTAGAAGACTGAAGACCAGAAAAGGAAAATCACTTTTCTAAGATAAACAGGGTCAGTTAGAGAAATAAGTGAACTAGAACATAGATGATCCTAACTCCCAGTCCATCATATCATACTATAATTATTGTATTCAGGTTTGGCGGTTACATAAAATCTTCATGTTTCGATTGATGGGAATGTGTGTGTGCATACGTATCCACACACACACACACACACACACACACACACACACATATATATATACACACACACACATCTATATTTTAAAAACTCAATTTTCTTTGGGGTAATATCTTTAAAAATGCATGAGTGCATCATACAGTATGTTTTTGAAGCTTTAGTAGCTGCTAAAAGCTAATTAAGTTGTCAGGCAAATAATTTAGTGTAGATACTGTAATTGAGGTTGTTGAGAAGAATGACTTGTTAAGAAATTACTGTTTCCTAAGTACATTCTGACTCATCTGCTCTGTTTTGTTTGTTTTTAGGAGCAGACTAAGCAAGGTCCTAGCTTCCCTTAACTACTCTTAATTCTTTAAGCACAAAATAAAATTTAAGTAGTGCCAAGGTAGCAAGAGATAGGGAGTTTTCACAGAATATAAAATTGATGACCATAGATTTTTGAGATAAAAGAGACTTTATAGATCTTCTCTAATTCTCGGCTAAATCGTAGCCTCTGTTTACAACATTCCCAATAAGTGGTCCATGACAACCTCATGTGATGGGGGGAGCATTATCACAAAGCAATCCTTTCCACTCTGAAGTATTTCTAATGGTTAGGAAGTTTTTCCATAAATTGAGCTAAGCTTCTTAAAATAATCTCAACATAAGTTGAACTGAACTTCATTAGAACTTCTACCCATTTGTTTTAGTTCTATACTCTGGGCCAGGCAGAATATTTCTGATCCTGTTCCCCGCAAAGGTTTTTCAACTGTTTGAAAACTTCTGTCTTATCACCCTCTAAACATAACCAGTTCTTTCACTGGATCCTCCTATGAAATACTTAAATATTTTGTTCATATTCCTCTGGATATGGTCCAACTTGTCAAAATATTTTTCTAAAAAGAGACACAACAGAATAAGAAGCAGATCTCCAAATGTCATCTAGCCAAGGCAATAGGTGCTGTACTTCTAATGTACTTCTTTTTTTTTTTTTAAGCAATCAGGGTTAAGTAACTTGCTCAAGGTTACACGGCCAGTTATTTCTGGGTGTGGTGCTGAGTGTCTGAGCCCGGGATTCGATCTCCAGGTCGTCCCAACACTGGAGCCGGTGCTCTTACTCGCTGTGCTACCTGGCCGCCCCTCTAATGTACTTCTAAAGTAGATCCCATATCTCCACAAAAGTCCTAATTAAGTGACTCATCATGGTATGGTTACCTAGAGTCCTCCAAGGCTATGCTAAGAGAGTATGAGTGCTAGTGGGTTCTAAACTTTAAATACAATCCCAGGGATGTTCGTGGCTGCCTTCTAAAAATCAGCCTAAGTACAAGTAGCCTGCTATCAGTAGGATGGCCTCTAGGTGATTAATTCTTCGGCAGTGGCAACCCATACAAAGGAAGATATCTGGTGGCCTCAGCTCTGTGGGACTTCATTCTGTCTCTTCAGTAACAGTGGCAGAATGAATGAAACGGGAGTAGAAGGTACTAACAATCACACTGTTTTTTAGGGGGTTTATTAACATTAATAACTTTTGGTGCTCTAAATGTGAGACCTTTGTCCAGAGTGCAGGGAATCAAAATATTACTAGAAGACCCAAGTCATAACAATCAGCATTTCTAATATAAATGAGAATACAGGACAAAAGGAAATTACAACTAAATGACAGGATGGTTCACAGATTCTTACTGAAGAGACAAAGGAGTTAGTTTTTATCAGATATTCAAAGATAACTAGAAACAGGTCATCCTGCCTTACAAATGGTGAACACCAGCTAAAATAGCTCTATGGAGATAATTGCGACTTATATGTAAACATCTGTTGCAGAAAATAAGGAGAGGTAAATAGATTATATATAATATACATACACATGTGTGTATATATACATTTTTACAGACTCTTTTCAATAAGGAAACTCCCAAACATATGTCAAAACATACAAGAGTCCTTGAAAGAAACAATAACAAAACTCTTAGTTTAATAACTCTCTGATTATTCATATCCAATGAGGCATAAAATAGTTTAAACTTGTTCACCAAAGATGGTCGCCACTAACCAAGAAAAATGTCCATCACAGAGACCAAAAAAAAGAGGAGTTCTCTACAGAGCATGAGGTCTTCCAGATTCCCCTATTTGTGGGCAATAGTCTAATGATTCCATCAAGCCTTTACTTTTATTGTATTCAAAATCACTCAAAAGAATTAAGCTCAAGTAAGAGCACCTACCCCAGTGTTGGGATGACCTGGGGATCAAATCCCGGGCTCAGATACTTAGCACCACACCCAGAAATAACTGGCCGTGTAACCTTGAGCAAGTTACTTAACCCCAACTGCTTAAAAAAAATTTAAAAATAAAAAGAATTAAGCTTAACTACACATAGATAAAAACCAAATATCTGGTGAATGCTTGTTGTCCAAACTATGGTGTGCAGTTGGGCCCACATCCCATAAAATTTGTCCATTGCTACACATTCCTTGGACAGATACAACAACATGGACAGTGAACTAGGCCTGGAATTGAATGGAAGGAGCTGAAGTGTCTAGATTATATTTTTACAACACTTTGAATTACCCCAAGACTCTTCTTGAAACAAAAATTCATCTCCCTCATGTTCTTCCAGTGAAGCTATCATACCACCATCTCAGAACAGAACTGTGGGTTGCCCAAAGACCAATAAAGAGATACATGATAGTTGTAAATGGATTGTCGCACATTAACCAGTGAAGGAAAAGATGGTGAACTGGTCACATAGCAAAGGTGAAGAATAACTGAAAGTCTGTGCTCCACTGATAAACACGTTACTGTCAGGAGGCATTTCAGGAAGTGCCTCCATACATTGGATGGAGATACAGAAAGACATGGATAAGAGTTGATACAGGATGAAGACATTTGGATTGATTACAAGTTGTACCATTGAAGTGAGTACCTATGTTGCTGAAATTCTAGATCCATCAAAACAGTGTAACCCACTTCAGGGTGTCAGAGAGGACCACCTTGGGATTTTCAGCTACACATTATACTCCTTATTCATATTGAGTTCTATTCCAAGAGCATCTTGACCACCACCCTTGCTACCAAACTGAAACAGCTCTCAGAGCACACCACTGTCATTCTTGTTCTAGATCTGGCCTTATGATCTGTCCTCATTTTCGTGGACCTCTGTAGTTTTTGACACTGATAAACACTCCCTTTTACAAGGAACACTTTACTCCCTTGACTCTATGACGGACTTCAGTCCCACTTCTCTCTATCTCCTTTGCTGACTCCTCTCTTTTACTTATTAACGTTGGTGTTACATAACGTTATGTTCTTTGGGTATATACACATGCTATGTATATATGTGTGTGTATATATATATATATATATATCAGGGGTACCAAAATAAGTGGGGATATCATCTACATAAAGATGATAGGAAAAGTCATATTTACATAATGAAGTAATGTAATGTAAATATAATGTAAATCATATTTACATGCACACACAATACATATTTACATAATTTGTTTGTATATGTATGTATGTGTGTGTATATAAATTGGCAATCAGATCTGTATTAACATTGTTATTAATAAATTCATTCCACCCCAGTTTTCCACTTGGATTACATTTCAAATATTCCATCCTCATGATCTACGTTATTTCTAAGAGGACTCGAGTTCTGTGCTCTTGTTTTGGACACTCAATGGTGGGCCTGCAAACTCAGATTTTCAAACAAGTTCTTAGAAAATGTGAATGAATTTAGATGCAAATCAACTCTTAATTAAATAGCTGTTAAGTTACCATCCTTCCATGGGAGAAATTCAGATATCAGATTTTGTAATCCAAAAATAATTTCCATATTCTCATATTTAGACAAACTCTGAATTCCAGTTCATACATATGGCTATTTTTTCCACTTTTTTTTAAGCACACAAAATTTTAATGGAAATTTTTTCCCCACATCAAATCAGCATTTTGACATTCTAACTTCCTAAACTTTCTTCTGCTTTCCAGTTGCTAAGGAAAAAAACCTTCCCAAACCATGACACATCAGCTGGCATGAACACATTTAAACATTAGATACCCAAGACCACAAAACATCCACCAGAATCATTCAGAGGAAGGATACCAGATCCCTCAAGCAGTGTTCCCAATGCTTCTTGTCCAAACAGAAGGATTCCTGTTATTTTTCTAAATCCATTTCAGGATTTCAAAGTCTGTAAAATTAAGTTTAAAAACCACCACGAGTCTCCCTGAATCTAGGCCCAAAAAAGACAATTAAAATTGATATAGGAGCTAAGTGGAGAGAAGACTCTTCACACTTGGTATATTTCACTCAGGTCTATGAGTTAAGCACTACTGAGTCCAGATAAGGAAAGTGAGGACCAGTAGACCAGGTGACCCACCTCTGTTCATGTGGTTGATAAGACAAATTCAAGTCCTGAACAAATCTCCCCTGAGTTCAAGTCTAGTGCTTCCATTCTTATTTTCATTTCAAATTCTGCTGGTATTATTTTCTCACAGAACATCAAGGCAGATACAATGGGACTCTAGGATTACATGGTTAACAAATGAGAATTGCTAAATTCTCAAGGCTGAAACTTATCTTTCAAGCTGAAGTTGAGATTTAGAACTTCTAGACCTAAGGTTCTGCTATTTTTCTTTTAGGTTAGTGATTTTTTAAAGGCTTTTTGCATACTACTGAGATTTTAAATTCTCCCAGGCCACTGGTTAACAGAAATTACTATATTTTTAGATCTTAAGACTGTTTCATTTATTTTTAAATTTGTATCGGGGGGGCACGCAGACCCCATGCTGATTAGTGTCAGATTTGTCATTCAGGACTGCTTACTTTCCGATTTCAAAGTTAAAGCCTAAGCCTGCTGAATGTTAGCATTCAAAATTGTCTCTGTTCACACTTGCAAATGCAGCATCAGTGCCCTGACATAAAGAGAAAGCTGAGTCAAACCTAACTAACACATTGCCAGGACTGTTCAGAGGGATGTATGAACACATGCTTATTTTACAGATATTCCCAAAGTCTCATGAATTCTGAGTTCTTGGCAGATTATAGCCGACAACTTGCATTCTCACAGGTCTATTTTGAAGACAGTAGTGTAAAATTACAGCATTGAAATAAAATGTGCATTATTCCGACACCACAATTTTTAGCTACAAAATTATCAGACAGATTATCATTCATTAAAATGAGAAGTTGCTTGATCAGATAGTTGTTCACACCAAGGGCTTAAATTTAATACTCCTACTAGTAAACTAATTATAAACTATCAGAATCCAATGGGAGCAGCAGGCATCATGGCGAGCTGGCCTAAGAACTAAGATGGCTTGGTTTAAAGTCTTACCTCTGACACACACTGGGGCTCTGAGAAAATCACAGCTTCTCAGCACTCCAGGCAACTTCTGTGACAATAATTTGCAGGGAAGATGCTGACCTGCATTGGTTGAGGAATTTTTCTCGCCCATAAGTTCCATATAGAAATGAAATAATAGATCGAATCCTTCCTCCCATCTCTATCCCAGAGCTGCTCTGAAATAATATAGAACAATAAAAAACAAAAAAAGAGAGATTCTCTGAGCCTCTTAGCCTATAGAAAGGTGAATGTCCTTAAAGCATGAGTGAGTGTCTATTGTAAAGGAGATAAGTAGGGTCAGTACATGATTTGATATAACATCTGCAGCCCACAATATTTCCACTTCCATAATAGGGGGCATTCATTGTGGTAGTGGGAAAGGAGCAAAGAAAAAAAGTGATGCTAGCTTACTCAAGCATTCTGGCTACAAGTGTACAAATGCTTTAAAATTTCAGTTCCTACTAAACAATCCATAGAGAAATGTATCCAAAGGAACTTAACCATGATGTTGGATATATGTCAAATATTCATATTAAAGTCCATTTTTTCCATCATAAGTTTCATCAGCCCATCAAAAGACATTTAAACAAAGAATCATTCCTGATGCTTTGATTCCCTGGGTATAATGAAGTTTTTATTTTATTTTATTAATTTAGTTGTTCATTCAGTGTAATAAATTTTGAAAGCAAAAGATGCAGTCTTTTTTCTCATTTTCTCCCATTTCCCTCTGTTGCTTAGCCAGACTAAGAGGAGCAAAAGTAGACAAAATAATACAGATAAATATGCCCAAATCAGATAGGTTAGAAGTTTCTTACTGAAAAAGAACTGCTATTTTTTTCTTATCCTTGATTCTGATTTTATTTAGGGGCTATTTCCCCCTCTCACTGATATGTGTGTTTTCCAGAAAAAAACTTCTAACCAATACACATACAACCAAACACATCTATTTTGGCACTCATACAAAGAGGGAAAAGAATACTTTTAAACACTCACAAGTCTACTGTCTTGGTTCCATGCCAAGTCTTATAACTTTTCTCTGCTCTTTCCTAAAGATAAGTTGGGGATAGTTAAGGGAGGGCTATTATTACTTAATTTTTCTTTTACATTCCCAATTACCTTTTCAAGCCCTAATATTAAAATGAAGTTTGTGGTATTCTATCATTGAAATGGTTCTAAAAGCTAACTACACCTCATTTATAACAGACTCAGAGTTAGGAGTCTGTTTTTTTTTTCCTCTGCAGTTCCTGTGTTAGGCACTTGGAACGTTTTTCTTCAGGTTTAGTAAGAGTTGTTCCTAAGTACTTAGGAAAGATGGAGATATTTCTACAATTCAATAATGTTGTCAGAGGCAATTTGGATGAATATTAAGCTACATGCTTACAGGAAATAGAGGTATCCTATGCTGTCTCTGGTATTTCTTACGCTGAACTATTTTATCTTTTTTTTTTTTTTGGTTCTACCTGTTGCTATGGGATTTCTAGCACTAGGCACCTTCTTGCAGTTCCTACCTTAGTGTTTCCCTATACTAGATTTAGCTTACAGAATTCCTTTGCCCTCTTGGTTGACTGGTTGACAATAGCTTACTACTATTCTTGTTAGGACCTCAGGATCTATTGGGAAACACTCAGGTTTTTTAATCCTCTGATAAGGTATAGCCCAAAAGATCTCTGGATTCATTAGTAGTAATTAAACCCAATTGAGTTGATCATGGGAATTGTGATAATTCACATTCCAAAAGTTCCCCCGATTTATGGTTTAATCACAGGGATAATGGATTTTCTCTAAATTGGGTCTCCCAGAGCTAAACCTACTCTATAACTATAGAGGAATATGAATCTTAAAGTCAAATTCCAGCTTTCTAGATAGAGTGTTCACTGGCTACTACATCTCTTCTTACTCTAGGAGCGATTATGGGATTTCTACACTAGTTACTTTTGATACCTTCAAATTACTGAATGATCTCCCAGAAGTTCATAAATATCCATACCCTGAGTGCTTTTGTGTATAACAGAAAGTAGCAAGCTTTAGGTGGTTACCTATTTAAAGGCAGTCAAGACCCAAGAGGGGAATTCCAACTATTGATGTCAGGTTTGTTTTTTAATCTGAGTGATAGGTTACCATGAAATAATCCTGCCCAATGTGCCAAATGTTATGGGTTCAATTGACTTATTGAGTAAGACTAGAGACATGATAAACCTCTCTTCTCCTTCCTTACCATTTAGTGCTCCTTAAATGAGTAGTTAAATCTGATAAGTCTGCCATAATGCTAGAGAAATTAAAGGGCAGCTGATGCATAAAATATCTGTCCTAGTAAAGTTTATGAACGGATATAGGAACAGCTGGCTAGCACTCAGATAAAGAATTTAAAACAAAGGACCCAGGTGCTAAAATTTTCTTCCAGGTACTTCTAGGGGAGAGAATGTGTTCTTATGTAGGCTATAAATAAAGTCAGAGGACCCAGGTACAAGTCTCAGCTCTACCACTTACTACCTATGTAACCTTGGGCAAATCACATCCTACCTTCAGATTCTTCATCTATAAAATGGAGGCGTTTGACAAGATGAACTCTGAGGTCCCTTCCAACTGTAAGTCTACCAACTATAAACGAACTATAAACAAACCAACCACCCGTGCCACAAAAGTTCCAGCATTCCCATATCAGTCTGGGAAACACAGCAGCACAAAAGGGGCATCTTACTTTCCTGGAGATGTAAAGAAAAAGAGACTGTGTTCCCATCTCCAAGATGTATTGGTGATGTCATCAGTTTCACCAGTTCTGGGCCTTTGAATTTTCCAACATTTTAATTGTGAGGATATTCATTGTTATCTGTTGCCTCCATTCCCAAATGGGCAGCTAGATGGTATGGTGGATAGAACACTGGGCCTGGAGTCAGAGAGACCTGAATTCAAATCCAACATCAGACACTTACTAGTTCTATGATGCTGAACAAGTCATTTAATGGCTGTTTGCCTTAGTTTCTTCAACCGGAAAGTGGGGATAATAATAACACTCACCTCCCAGAGTTCTTGTGAGAATCAAAATAATAATTGTAAAGCATTTAGCACAGTACCTGGCACGTAGTCCTGTATAATTGTTAGCTATAGAATTGTCATAATTATTAGTATTATTATTATTTTGCTTTGAAACCATAGGATCCTAAGTTTAGAGCTGGAGGCCCTTAGAGCTCATTCAGTCCAGTGCCCTAATTTTTACAGAAAAGGAACTAAGATCCAAAGTAGCGGTAAATGGTAGATATGAACTTAGATCCTCTCATTCTAGATCCAGTATTCCTTCCACAGTACCACTGGTTGAAGGGGCAAATACATGGAAGAAAAAAGAAGGTGCCAAGGGAATCTGGCACATTCCATAGTCTTTGGTGGAGTCTCTATGGCATTTCTGTCTTTATATTCCCAGATATAAAGGGTTCACCCTCTACACACATACCTCTTATCTCTAAAGCTGCAATCCAGTGGAAGTTTGACCAAGCAACCTAATGGCCAAGTTTTACAAGGTTATCAAAAAGCCAAAAACCAAGGAACCAATAAGTTAATCTATTGCTTTAATATGTGACACCCAAACCAGATTTCAAACTTCAAACATTCTTTATGGATTAAGTAAATGTTTACTCAGGCATTTTGTTCAATACTGCATATACTGGGCTATCTTATACCTTTGAGACAAATCATTAGGCAAATGGCAGTTGGGTAGGGACTCTGCAGCCTCAAGGCCACATGTGGCCCTCTAGGATAAGTTTGGCCCTTTGACTGACTTGAGGACCTAAAGGGCCCCATGTGGCCTTGAGGCCATAAGTTCCCCACCCCAGCAAGAATATGCTTCTATTATACATATATAGACAAATGCACAAATGTTTATATATGTATATACATAGAGAGATAGAAATATCTGTATGTATGTCTACAACTAAGTTTATTTTCCCTAAAACCTCATACCCCTTAACTGACCTTTTTCCCCCCCAGTGGTACCTCCATTCACTCAAGTCTCCCATGCTTGAAACATTGGTGTTACATAATTCTTTTCACTCAGTTAAATACATTCATTAACAATCTGCTATATGCAGAGCTTTTAACTCTAGGTGTTAGAGACAAAATAAACATGCAATGTAATCTATATCCCTCTAGTCTGCCAGTCTCCTAGAAACGTATAATATTTGTGGGGAAGTAGAACATGTATCCACGAAAAAGACATGATCATCAGCAAAGCCCAACCACATTAAGTAACACAGTATCATCTGCATTTCTCATATTCCATTTGCATTGTAGTTATTTGTGTCAGGCCTATCTCCTCCATTAGGTTGAAACATCCATGAAGACTGGACCTGGTCTTTGTGACTTTGTGTCCCTCAGCACTTAGCATGGCATTCTGCCCATAGGAAGTCCTTAATAAGTGTCTTTTGCCATGAAATGAAAGCAACATAGATAAGGAAGTGGAAAAGAACATGATTTTAATTGAGTGTCTAAGTACTCCATAAGTAAGGGGGAAAAAAGTCAAGAAGTAATCAGAATGGGACTGATTAAATGAAAGAAAACTTTCTGGCATAAGTTAGTTTTTGGTAGAGGGAAGATAATCCAGATGGAAGAGATTCGGTTCAGTGCAACAAGAACTTATTAATTATATATTAAATGCAAAGGTACTGTGTTTCATGCTGAGAATATATAAAATAACCCTTGCCCTCAAGGAGCTTACATTCTCCTGGAGGGAGGGGGAATGATATGTTCAAAATTAGCAAAGTAATATAAAATCACCTCCCTCCCAGGACTGTGATGGTCAAGTGAGATACTATTAGTAGGGCTTTGGAAAAGGGCTATATAAATACTAGCTATTCTTACTGTATTATCTTGACTTACCTGCCGCTGGAATTTAGTGACTCCGGAAGAGAGAGTGAGGCCAATGATTTTGCACAACTCTGCCTCATTTAAATCCAATTCGTGGGCAAATCAAGACATCACCCATCACATTATGATGTCATTGGCCCTCTTAGGAAAAACAAGCACAACCAACTTGTTTCAAAGTAATTTTAGGAAGAGAGAGAAGACATTAGGAAAGACTTTGTGTCCACGGTGGTGCCTGAGCTGCATTTAAATCAGTGGTGTCAAGTCCAAATAGAACTAGGGGCCACTAAACCTGACGTAAGGATCCCTGGGCTGCATAGTGACCTAGAAAAACATATTAACAGTATCTGTCTTCTACTAGATTTTTATTTCTCTCATCAGATGTTTCCCAATTACATTTTAATCTGGGTCTAAACACACTCAGAAGTGTGGTCTGTGGGCTCTGTGCTTGACAACACCATCTTAAATGGAGACAGGGATTCTAGGAGGGGAAGATTAGGAAGGAGTATATTCCAGGAGTAGGGTGGTGGAGGCAAGAGATAGAATGTTATGTAGGGGAAAAACCAACCAGGACAGCTCAGCTTAAACAGAAAGTATGACAAAGGGTGTAATAAGAAATGACTAGAAAGCTAAATGGAGTCAAATGGTGAAGGGTCTTAAATGCCAAGCTCAGGATTTTTTTTTATTTTACCCGGCAAATTGTAGGGAGCCATTGATGATTTAGGAGTAGACATAGCATGGACACATCTATATCTTTGGAATAGAAATTTGTTAGCCTCATAGAGGATAAATTGGACAGAAAACAAAGCAGGTTATGCATGAGCATTTTATATATATTAATTATTAATTAATTATATATTATATTAATACTTTTGATTCATTGTCATTCTCTCATGTCTAACCTTCATTTTTTTCCCCAGACACACCTAGTATTTAAAAACTAGACTGATTTTTCACAAAGTGACTGATAGATCTTCTTAGATTAAGGCACAGAGCACATCTATTTTTAGAACCAGTAAACCTGTTGTCATGATATTGTATCTCCTGGCAGTCTTGGCAGAAAGGGAGTGACAAGGGGTCAGCTCAGTGTTTGTGGCTTATGTGATGATTAATAATAGCGGGGGTTGGGGACGAAGGCTCAGGAATACTCTCCTGCCACAGAGTCCTGAGTACCTAGGTACAATTCTTCTCTAGACATCTGAAACATCAGGATCATAAGTAAATAGATCAAAAGTGTCTTTAAGCACTTTCAGGTGTATTAGAAACATTCATATGAAAGAAACCCAGATGAAGACCATATACAGGCTGTTATCCATAGCAGGGAAGATCCATTAGCAAATTTTTATGAATTACTATTCTCCTCAGGACTCCTTTTTTGAAAGAAAACTATTCCTTAATTAAGATCTTATAGCTTTATAAGAGTCAATTTGAAAAAATATTTCCTAGATTTCTTCCTCTATCTTCAATGTTTCAGAGATCTGTGATTAGTCAGTATGGGTACTGTGATCCCCAGGAGACAGCCTCTGAGAATTTCTGTGGCCAAAAATAATTCATCACCCTCAATCCCATCTGGTAATGAGCCTTTCTGACCTGACCTGACCTCAGACAACAAGCATAGTCAGGCCATAGTTTCACTTGGTAGGAGCTGGTGGAGTTTGCTCTTTGCTGGCTTCCTTCCAGCACCCAGATCACCCCTCTGCTAGATAGAGAAGATGCTAGAGGACGAACAGGGCTGAAATTATCATTTGCTGTTGGAAATGTAAATATATTCCCATTTGCTAACAAGCAATAAAAATTAATGAAAGATGATTGAGGAGAGTGCAAAAGCTGGCATGAAGCTTAACATCAAAAAAAAAAAAACCCTAAAATCTTGGCAACTGATCCCATCATTTCCTGGTAAATAGAGAGAAAAGAAATGGAAATAAGTGTCAGATTTTATATTCTTGGACTCAAAGGTCATTGCAGGCAGAAACTACAGCTGTGAAATTAAAAGACACGTGCTCCTTGAAAGGAAAGCTATAGCAAATATGGACAGCATACTAAAAAGCAGAAACATCATCTTAACAGCAAAGGTCCATATAGTCAAAGCTGTGTTTTTTCTAGTACAGTATATGTCTTTGAGAGTTAGACTTATAAGCAAAGTTAGATGCCACAGAATTGACACTTTCAAATTGTGGTGCTGGAGAAAACTTTTTTAAAGTCCCTCAGACAGGGGCGGCCAGGTGGCGCAGTGAGGAAGAGCGTTGGGAGACCCAGGATTGGTTCCGGCCTCAGATATATGGCACCCACACAAAAAATAACTGGCCGTGTAACCTTGAGCAAGTTACTTAACCCCATTTGCTTTACAAAAAAAAAGTCCCTTAGACAGCAAGGAGGTCAAATCAGGCAATACTTAAAGAAATTAATTCAATTTAATGAAAACTGAAATACTTAAGGTGAAGCTTAAATACTTTGGCAACATAATGAGAAGACAAGAAAAGGCAATGATGTCGGGAAAGATTGAAGGCAAAAGTAAAAGGGGACAGCAGAGGATGAGATGGATAGAGAGTGTCATGGAAACAATGAACATAAACCTGGACAGACTGCAAGAGATAGTAGAGGCTAGAAGGGCCTGGTGTGGGATGGGATCACAAAGAATCAGACACAACTGAACAACTAAACAAAAGATTTCAGTTTAAATTGGCAAATGATTTAACATAACCTAATTGGTGAATCAAGCAATAGACCTAGGGCCTGAAGACATGGGCTCCTACTACCTCAGATGTTTGCTAGTTGTGTGACTAAGGGCAAACCACTTAATTTCTCTGAGTCTCAGTTTCCTCATTTGTAAAAATGTAGATAATAATACTTATTGAGTGCCCCAGAAGTCTTAGTACTTAGCTCATCGCTATTAAAGCTTAAAACTGTACTAAGATTTCTGGGGCCACTCTGTGTAAAGTACCCCATAAGCCTTAAAATGCTGCATAAATGCCAACTATTATTTTTATTAATTTCCCAAGTGACCTGTTAAAATGTTCATCCTGGTCATAAGTCATGATACAAGTAGATTATATACGTGCTGATATAAAAAGCTTGTGAGGGCATTCCCTTTCACATAAAGGTTTCTAATTTCAACGACATTTCAGTTGGGCCTGTTTCTCATCTTGGTGATCTGCATCACACCATCCATAATCTCTCTTCTAACCATGTCCTATCATAACAAAAACTATAAATCCTTAAAGGAGTTCAGCAGCTGACAGATATTCTAGGTGCCAAGTATTCCTAAATCAACACTGGTTTGGTGCATACACCATGGTTAATAGAGACATGTATGCATCTTCCACTAAACAGAAAC
This sequence comes from Petaurus breviceps papuanus, assembly GCF_028583685.1. Taxonomy (NCBI): domain Eukaryota; kingdom Metazoa; phylum Chordata; class Mammalia; order Diprotodontia; family Petauridae; genus Petaurus; species Petaurus breviceps. The sequence goes on along the minus strand of NW_027186546.1, from coordinate 7,079,305 downwards.
ATGCATGAACAACCTGTAGAGAAATACAAACATATAAACACATGCCCTTCTCCACATGCATGATCTTTCCCTTATAAAAAGGGGCGGGCCTAAAAGAATGGAATCTTGAGTTTGCAGAGTACCAGTCTCCTGGGAATATCAAGACTATTCTCATTTATCTTTCCTGTTGACTAACAAAAGAGCTGAGATTTCTGGATTAGAGGTCCAGAAATCAGCTTTTATTTCTGATTCTCACTGAGCTGTTCTGTGACCATCAACAAATGATCTCACTGCTCTCTGCCCCAGTTTCTAGGTTAATAGAGAAGATGAATATAAATGAGAATATTCATTGTCTTCCAAAGATTATCAGATACATGAGAATGGCCTCAAGGTCTGCAAAGCACTTTATAGACATGGTTTCACCTAATCCTAACACCCATGTAAGGGAAGCACTCATTTTATAGATGAGGGAAGTGAGGCTCCTTGTAAGTGTTGTTGTTCAGTAGTTTGTCATGTCTGACTCGATGACCCCATTTGGCAAAGATACTGGAATAGCTTGCCATTTCCTTCTCCAGCTCATTTTACAGAGTGCAGAACTGAGGCAAAAAGGGTTAAGTGACTTGCCCAGGGTCACACAGCTAGGAAGTATCCGAGGCCGGATCTGAACTCAAGAAGATGATTCTCCCTGACTCCATTCCCAGCACTCTATCTACCACGACACCTAGCTTGGACTTCTAAGTGAGGATTGTTTAATTCATTGCATTTGTATTCCTGGTGCCTGGCACCATACCCGACACATAAGAGATGCTTAATAAATATGTGTTGGTTGACTGACAATAGGTAGGTACCAGAGGCAGGATTTGAAATCAGGTCTTTCTGATTCCAAGTATGGCAACCTCCACACAACACCATGCTATGCTGACTTGGATGCAAGAAGTGGCATGACCGTATGTCATACAAGTCAGAAATGGAAGTGAGCTAATCCTGTTACAGGAGGGGAGAATGAGTGATGTGGCAAGCTCCCCTCTGCACATCTACAGAGAATTTATAGATCATTAGATCCTAGATTTAAAGTCAGAAGATCATCTAGCCTAACAACCTTATTGTACACGGGCAAAAACTGAAGGCTAGAGAGGCTGAGTTACTTGGGCAGGGTCACACAGCTGGTAAGTGTCTGCAGTAAGAGTCAAACCCAGATCTTCCTCTGATTCCAAGTTCAGTGCTCTATCTATTCTACCAGACGACTGCAATCTGGACTCCTGGAGGGGAAACCCACAGGACCCAAATCATAACTCCATTGTATTAGGGTCCCAGCATTCCTTCTTGCCACAATACCTTGCTTAGAGAGGTTCTCAAAAAATATGAACTGATGACTATATGAACGTGACTTTTTTTCAGAGCACTACTGAAAAGAAAGCCTAGACCCATTACATTTGTATTAAGTAAACAATCATTTTTTTGCTTTCTTTTTATTTGGGGGGGGGGGTGTTTTTCTTTTAAATATGAAGAGAGTGGATCGGAACATATGTAAGTGGTTTGTACCTGGCATATGAAATGACATAGTTAAAACCACATCCTCTTCATTCTACTTCTGCTCCTTTCTCAGACCTTTCTGCCCCTGACTAGAAAAGGTCCCCAGTTTAAGGTCCTTAACCACATTTTGTTAGTCTTACATCATAGTACCTAAGATTATAGGTTTAGAGCTGGCAGGAGCCTTAGAAACCATTGAGTCCAACAGATAAGGAAACTGAGGCACAGAGAAGTTAAGTAATTTGTTCAGGGCCATTCAGCTAAGTGTTGGAATTCCAGTCTGCCTGACACAAAGTAAATGCATAATAAATGCTTGTTGACTGACTCTCAGTCTAGAGCCCTATCCACCATACTGTGCTACAGAGAAAGTAACAGCACTCAACCATTTCAGAAAGGTCAGGGTAAGAAGCGACTTGTGATGAGATGTGATTAAAATCATGTGGAAGCGCCCCATTTCCCCAAACTAATCACCCTCAAGAGGCTTTCCATGATGCCTGAAATGATGACATCCAAGGGTTTAGAGCTGTCAAGGAATTTAAAGATGATTTAGTCCTACCCTCTCATTTAACAAATGAAAAAAATAAGGTCTAGAGAAGGTAAGTGGCTCAGCCAAGATTATACCGACAGAGTAACAAAGCCAGAGTTTGAACTCGCTTTTGAATTTAAATCCATCTCTCTTTCCACTATACTAAGTGGCCACCACCTCCGTGAAACCTTCTCTGGGTCCCTAAATCAGAAGTGATCCTCTGTCTTAAAGTATCTCCTGCCAATTTGTTTGAACCTCTCCTAATCATATATGTGTATGTGTGTATATGTATATGTGTATGTGCATATGTGTATATGTGTGTATGCATATATAAATACATAGGTGTATACATATGTGTGTATATTACTATCATATATTATGTAACAATAAACGGAATATACTGTAGAATATATATTCTAATTAGTAATTAGGAGAAATCCAAACAAAATGGCAGGAGGAATTCTAAGAGAGAGGATCATTTATGACTATATGTAGGGAACTACTGCTACTCAGTATTTATAACTTGTAATAAAATCATTTTTGTTATTAAGTCATTTTTCAGTCATGTCCAATTATCTGTGACCCCATTTGGAGTTTTTAGGCAGAAATACTTGAGAAGTTTGGCATTTTCTTCTCCAGTCCATTTTACAGATTTGGAACTGAGGCAAGCAGAGTTAAGTGACTTGCCCAGGGTCACACAGCTAGTAAGTGTCTGAGGTCAGATTTGAACTCATGAAGATAAGTCTTCCTAGCTCTAAGCCCAGTGCTCTATCTACTGTACAACCTAGCTGCCCAAGTAAAATCACTACTTTAAGTTTATGTTTTCTTGTATGTAAATGTGTTACCTGGAAAGGTAAAAGATTAATCCATTAGTTAATATCCACTAACACATTGACATAGATTAGCTTATTCCTAGAAATGCACAAAACCCAAAAGGGATAGAACATAGTACAAGTACATTTTGATGAGGAAGGTAAGTAAGGGAAAATTCCAAAGCATAGAGTTCCCTAGATAAAGTCTAGATTAGGAGCGGGGAACCTGCAGCCTCAAGGCCATATGTGGCCCTCTAGGTCCTCAAATGTGGCCCCTTGACTGAATCCAAACTTCACAGAATGAATCCCCTTGATAAAAGGATTTGTTCTGTACAGCTTGGACTCAGTCAAAAGGCCACACCCAAGGACCTAGAAGGCCACATGTGACCTTGAGGCTGCAGGTTCCCCACCTCAGTCTAGAAGAAAGTGGCACTGGACTTCAAGGGATGGAATGCATTGATTCATTTATTCATCATGTATATATGAAGCACTTAGAGGCTTTACACACTTATAAAAAGATAACCAAGTTAGAATTCCTGCCTTAAAAGAGCCCATTATAGGCATTTCAAGGAGATGAGATATAGATAATTATAATGTAAAATAGAACATGATAACTTTACTATATATTTAAAAGAAACAGCAAGTTATACATAATAGATTTGAAATTTCATGTTCAATCATCTTTTTTCCATTCTGTGCTATAGAAATGCTTGTTTTATTTCTCAAGTGAAGAATAAAATTTTAAAATATATAAAACAGAACTAAGTCTATAAGAAAAATACAGTATACTATTAATCAAGATGCTTTCAGTTGGAGGAATCAGGAAAGCTTCATAGAACATTGGTTTGAAAACTTCAAAAAGCTCATGGCACAAGGATGGTGAAGCATAGGAAAAATTTCTAATGAGGAAACAGTGCCATCTTCTTCAGAACATTACCTCAAGTCTGAGTTCTCCTCACCTCTCACCTGAATTATTGCAATAGTCTCCTCCCTGGATTCCTTGCCTCCACTCCCTCCCCTCTTCAATCTGTCATGCAAACAACAGCCATATTTAGAGTCCTGAAGTACGAATCTGCCTGTGTCATTCCCCTGCTCAGAATGATTAATTGGCTCACCATTTACCCTAGGAGAAAAAAACAAACTCCTCTCTTTGGCACTTCACAGTATGGCCCCAACCTATCTTTTCAGGCTGATTTCCCATTATTACTTCTTACACATATTTTAACCAAACTTGTCTACTTGTTGTTCACCATGTACTGTATCCTGTCTCCCCCTTCTACCTTTGCACAGGCTATATCCCCTACTTGCCATGTGCTCTCTCTTTAACAGTGCCTCATAGAGTTCCTAGCCTCTTTCAAGGCTCAACTCAAGAGTTATTTCCTCCATGAGGTCTTTCCTGATCTCCACCTATCCCTCCCCATAGCTGGTCCCTCTCTCCTGAAATTACTTTGTTTTTATTTTGCATGTATTTTGTACTGGTTTACCTATATATATAACCCGTAATGTCAGCTGTTTGTCTTTTTATCCTCAGCCCCTGCACATAGTAGGCCCTTAACTAATGTTTGTTGTATCAGTCAGCCTGGTCCCATTTTTCAGTTGTTAATCCTATTCTGGGACTAGCTGAACTACCCTGTTCAGCTACACAGGTTGCTTTCCCTTTTATTTTCCAGGGACCTGAAACTGGACAACATTCTGTTAGACAAGGATGGACACATCAAAATAGCAGATTTTGGCATGTGTAAGGAGAACATGTTTGGAGACATGAGGACAAGCACCTTCTGTGGAACCCCTGACTACATTGCTCCAGAGGTAAACAGCTCAACAGAGGCTGAGCATCTCCTTCCCAGAACACCTGTCCATTGGCTCCAACACAGCCAGTTCTATCCTCTTAATATTGAAGGTGGGAGGATTTGGGTTGTTTGGGCTTGGGGCATATGAACTGTATCTTCTCATAAAACTTTGATATCAGTGCTCCCTAGAAACCATTTCATTGAAGCTTATTCCATATCTTAATAAAACTATTTCTCAGAGAGTTGTTAGGAATCCAGCTTTATCCTTCAATACTCATTCCCAGAATATGGCAGCCATTAGTAAGTGAAGTGAATCAGAAAGGGAAACTGACAAGAAACCAAAGGGAAAGCGGCTAAGTCTAGCTCCAGGCATACACTTCAAGTGATCAGAAACCTGATGTATTTTTACAGTGTGCCCTTTAAAAATATTTCAGTAATTTAAATACTACAAATATTTCTTAGGTGTTCGCTGTGTGCAAAGCACTGTGTGAGGTACTGGAAGAGATGAAAAGTTTTGTTAAGAGAATCCCTTCAAACATGAAATGAATCGGTCAACAAATATTTATTAACAGTCTTGTAATGGGAGGGGGGATGGGAGCACATACAGTGATAATTATAATGCAGTACTTCAATGGATTTGTGATTTCCTCCTTCCAGTGGAACAGAATGTGATATATCCATGCTTTCTCAGCCTATTCAACTTGTCTTCCCATAGGAGATGCACCCAATATATTGAAAGTCTTACTCTGTGTCTCACATTGAATGGTTGTCAGTGAAATATGTGGCCTGGCTATCAGTTATCTTTCAATCTTGCCCCATGACTGGTCCATCTCCTTTTTCAGTCATACAGCTCTCTCATGATATTCTTTATGCCATTTATTCCATATTATCTTCATTGGTAATATGTTGTTACTTATTCATGGACACCATGTGTATCTCCATTGCCTTTTGGGTGACCCACAACTATAAATCTCTTAGAGACTGACACTTCCTGACTTTCAGCAATGCAAGCATCACCTGAAGAATAAAGTTGCTTAAAAGATAGAAGGACACATTAAGGTCGCTGAAAGCACTGCTGGATGGATGGATGGATGGATGGATGGGAGGGAGGAAGGAAGGAAGGAAGGAAGGAAGGAAGGAAGGAAGGAAGGAAGG